>NW_023460559.1:7555-33904 GCF_013731165.1 Rhagoletis pomonella | reverse complement strand
ATTGTTTATTAGGAAAAGTTGAGAAAGCAACAAAGTCTAAGCTGTAGAAGTTATAGCAGCTATTTCGGAGATCACCACATCTCCTCATCAGACTTCTTTTTTCTAGACTTTAGCAGGGATCGAACCTGCGTAATCGATGCTCAAAGTCAGAAGCGTTAACCACTGAGCTATGTACATCCCGTAAACTTTTGTTGCTAATTCATTTTCCTTATCAACCAACTACTATCAAGTGCAGCTGATTTGCCGCTATTTCACCTACACAGCGTGGTTGTTGTTGTCAATTCTATACATCCATTTGCTTATTTGCTTTTTTGTATAGTTTCAGGCAGGTTCTTCCTAAACTATGTATTTGTCAATGTTATTGTGGCTTATTAAATTTTTTTTTAAATATTTTTATTGAGCTTTGTACCACGATGGTTTATTAGGAAAAGTTCAGCAGGGATCGAACCTGCGTAATCGATGTTCAAAGTCAGAAGCGTTAACCACTGAGCTATGTACATCCCGTAAACTCTTGTTGCTAATTCATTTTCCTTATTCAACCAACTACTATCAAGTGCAGCTGTTTTGCCGCTATTTAACATCGACAGCGTGGTTGTTGTTGTCAATTCTATACATCCATTTGCTTATTTGCTTTTTTGTATAGTTTCAGGCAGGCTCTTCCTAAACTAAATATTTGTCAATGTTATTGTGGCTTATTAAAATTTTATTTTTAATATTTTTGTTGAGCTTTGTACCACGACTGTTTATTAGGAAAAGTTGAGAAAGCAACAAAGTCTAAGCGGTAGAAGTTATAGCAGCTATTTCGGAGATCACCACATCTCCTCATCAGACTTCTTTTTTCTAGACTTCAGCAGGGATTGAACCTGCGTAATCGATGTTCAAAGTCAGAAGCCGTAATCACTGAGCTATGTACATCCCGTAAACTCTTGTTGCTAATTCATTTTCCTTATTCAACCAACTACTATCAAGTTCAACTGATTTGCCGCTATTTAAACTCGACAGCGTAGTTGTTGTTGTCAATTCTATAAATCCATTTGCTTATTTGCTTTTTTGTATAGTTTCAGGCAGGCTCTTCCTAAACTACGTATTTGCCAACGTTATTGTGGCTTATTAACATTTTATTTTTAATATTTTTGTTGAGCTTTGTATTACGGTTGTTTATTAGGAAAAGTTGAGAAAGCAACAAAGTCTAAGCGGTAGAAGTTATAGCAGCTATTTCGGAGATCACCACATGTCCTCATCAGACTTCTTTTTTCTAGACTTCAGCAGGGATCGAACCTGCGTATTCGATGTTCAAAGTCAGAAGCGTTAACCACTGAGCTATGTACATCCCGTAAACTCTTGTTGCTAATTCATTTTCCTTATTCAACCAACTGCTATCAAGTATAGCTGATTTGCCGCTATTTAAACTCGGCAGCATGGTTGCTGTTGTCAATTCTATACATCCATTTGCTTATTTGCTTTTTTGTATAGTTTCAGGCAGGCTCTTCCTAAACTATGTATTTGTCAATGTGATTGTGGCTTGTTAACATTTTATTTTTTAATATTTTTATTGAGCTTTGTACCACGATTGTTTATTAGGAAAAATTGAAAAAGCAACAAAGTCTAAGCGGTAGAAGTTATAGCACTATTTCGGAGATCACCACATCTCCTCATCAGACTTCTTGTTTCTAGACTTCAGCAGGGATCGAACCTGCGTATTCGATGTTCAAAGTCAGAAGCGTTAACCACTGAGCTATGTACATCCCGTAAACTCTTGTTGATAATTCATTTTCCTTATTCAACCAACTACTATCAAGTGCAGCTGATTTGCCGCTATTTAAACTCGACGGCATGGTTGTTGTTGTCAATTCTATACATCCATTTGCTTATTTGCTTTTTTGTATAGTTTCAGGCAGGCTCTTCCTAAACTATGTATTTGTCAATGTTATTGTGGCTTGTTAACATTTTATTTTTTAATATTTTTATTGAGCTTTGTACCAAGATGGTTTATTAGGAAAAGTTGAGAAAGCAACAAAGTCTAAGCGGTAGAAGTTATAGCACTATTTCGGAATCCCCACATCTCCTCATCAGACTTCTTGTTTCTAGACTCCAGCAGGGATCGAACCTGCGTATTCGATGTTCAAAGTCAGAAGCGTTAACCACTGAGCTATGTACATCCCGTAAACTCTTGTTGCTAATTCATTTTACTTATTCAACCAACTACTATCAAGTGCAGCTGATTTGCCGCTATTTAAACTCGACAGCGTAGTTTTTGTTGTGTGGAGAAGTGTGTGAATTCAAAAAAATTCTATGTATGGTAACAAAAAAAATTCTTTTTACTTTGTTTATAAAAATTATATTGCTACATAATAGCTTTATATACTTAATTGTTTCTCATTAAGAATTTTAAACACAAAGGTCCGCAATTATATGAATTATAGTTTTGCTATTGATTATAGTTATAATTAATGCCAAACATACGAATCAGAGGGATTCGATCTTTATTAAAAGATTTCGTACTAACGTAAGCGGAATGAAATATAGAGTATTTCTAAGCATACTTTAAAAAATTCTGGTAAACACAGGAGTCAAACTAAGTATACCAAAATCTACTGTGCAATCTTAACAAGCATTCCACTAAAAATAATCTCGTTGAATATTATAATGCCGAAATAATTTCCTTGAAAGCGGACGAACTCTGAAAGTTTGATTGTAAATTTTGTATGCCGAAACTCAATGTTAGGAAGAAATGAAAGCATAACAACAGTCATAAATTGCTTGATCTCTCTGCAAAATCACAGCGTGTAATGATAATAGAGAACAAAGTAAAAAAAAAAATATTAGACAATACAAGAGCCAGGGATATAGTGAAATATGTGCAAACCACTTTACCCAAGATTTTTTAAACTTTGAAAAGGAAAATTAAAAGCGGCTATGAGTGCTTTCCCAAAATTTCCTTTCACCACAGTCATTTCAGTTTTATACAACGGATTAGGAAATATTTTTCATTAATAATAATAATAATAGATTGGAACTTACACATATGTTAGTGTTTGGCCGAGCTCTCTTCCGATTTGTGGCGTGCGCCTTGATGTTGTCACACAAAGGGGAGGGACCTAAAGTTTTACGCCGACTCCGAACGGCGATTGTATTTTTATGAAAAGCTGTTTTTCATGGCATAAATACACTCGAAGGTTTGCCATTTCCCGCCGAGGGGCGACCGCTGTTAAGAAAAAACCTTTTTTCTTAATTTTTCATTGGGGACCCATAAAAGACTCCTAAATATAGCTCTGAACTGTTAATCGTCTAAATGGCTTAAAAAAATAAATAGCTCAAATTGGCACAATAAAGTGCCAAAATAATATTTTTTAAAGAAAGCCCTCCGCACTATGCCTGAGTGGAAAAAAAATATTTGTTGCATCCGAAAGTATAGCTGTTTCTTTTTACTACATCATGCAGTATTTTGGTCTTATCGTATTTTCGGTGCTTCTTTTGGACTTAGAGCAAATTTTCCTTTCAATAAATATAAATGAGAATAAATAATACAAGTATTTTTATCCTTTTCGAAACAATGCATTTTAAATTTACCTCTCTCCTGTATCAAAATACGAGTTTTTCATAAAAAGTATAAATTAAATTAAGTTTTAAAATAAAAGATTTTATAAAACACTTATATTCAGGGTACGGAAATAAACCGTACAAAACAATTGCCATTGGTTCAT
Source organism: Rhagoletis pomonella (assembly GCF_013731165.1). Classification (NCBI taxonomy): domain Eukaryota; kingdom Metazoa; phylum Arthropoda; class Insecta; order Diptera; family Tephritidae; genus Rhagoletis; species Rhagoletis pomonella. The sequence goes on along the minus strand of NW_023460559.1, from coordinate 30,200 downwards.
CGATCATCATATCATTTTTGGTTTTGTACATAGCCAGAAGGAAATAGTAAGTTTCATTGTTCTTTTCCCAAACGAGAAACATTTAGTTTTCGTTTGTGAAAATTCTACCACCGAGTAAGTTATACCTGTAAACGTTTCAATTAAGTAAACAATTACGTTTTCTTTCTGTCAATTTTCAAACTAAAACAAGTAAAAAAGTCTAAGTTCGGGTGGAGCCGAACATTAAATACCCGGCGCAAGTATTAAATATAGTTTTTCACCTTTCTGAAAACTGCCGTTACATGGTAAGAATAGTGGTTTTAGCCCTATTTCTAACAATTTCGATAGTATGTTCAGTTATACTTAATGAGATAAACTTATATAGTCAGATGTGGGCGGTATCACGCCCACTTTCTGAAATTCTATAATACTGTTACTTATTTTCAAGGGATTGTTGTTAGTACCAATTTTGAGTAAATTAGCGTCCTTAAATTTCGAAATATCGAAGTTTCAAGAATTTCTGAAATTTACCGTTATATGAAAAGTGGGAGTAATTTTAGTCCGATTTCAATAATTTTTGACGTGTTGCTTTTATGTGGTAAGCGAAATAATCGTACCAAGTTTCGTGCAAATTGATCGAACGGTTACCTGGTCATAAGTGGGCGGTGCTACGCCCATTTTCCAAAATTTTATCATAGGCGTGTTTTTTGCTAAAGAATTATTGTAAACATCAATTTTGAATAAATTAACTTCTGTATTTACTGATTTATCGAAGAATTCGTATTTCTCTAAATTACCGCTATATGGGATGTGGGCATGGTTATTGTCTGATCTTAAACATTTTCAGCTGTTTGGTATGCTGTACCAAGGTTAACAACTGTGCCAAGTTTGGAAGGAATCGGTGAAGCGATTACCAAGATATACACATGTATTCATAAGTGGGCGTGGCTACGCCCATGGTCCAAAAATGTATAATATTCTCATTTTTCGTCTAAAAGTTATTGTAAATATCAATTTTGAGTGAATAATCTTCAGTTGTTACTAAAATATCGCAGTTTTCGTATTTCTAACAACTACTGTTATATGAGAAGGGGGCGTAGTTATGGTCCGATTTCGCCCAACCTATCTTTGGTAAAGGCCAATCTACATACCAAATTTCGTTGAGATATCTCAATTTTAGGTGGAGTTATCGTGTATGCGGACGACGGACAGACAGACAGACATGGCTTGTTCGTCTTCTCTTTTCATTCTGATCATTTATGTATACATTTGTATATATCTATCTCGATTCGTTTTGGCTGTTACAAATAACCGTTATGTGAGAAAAGTTATAATACCCTTGTGCACAAGTGCGCTCGGGTATAAAAATCATTTTTCATTTGAATTTGTTTCGGAAAACTGGCTATAAGTTAAAAAAATGCCGCTTCCTAGAAATAATACATTGCGTGATCTCTTTGGGACGAATTTAGACAAAGCTGTGTGTAAAATGGGATAATGCGGCGGAAAAATTTTAAACGAGCACGCTGGAAATTTGGAACGGCATCTTAAAAATATTTATTTACAAATATATGAAAATTATACATATAAAACGAAAAAGTGACATACAAATGTATGTAAACGTGCCAAGCAGATCGGACCTAAATTTACGAACCTTCTGGAAAAAAATTATCCTTTATGTTAATCCAGGCAGTAAGCCATCTACGTGGAATATTTCAAAAACTTTGCCATTCATAATATTAGTAAAAGTAAGATACTAGATCATACTCATTCGTTCCAGCCATTCGTTTTGTGTTTAGTTTATGTATCTATTTCTTTGTACGACTTATTTCGTTTGTTGTTTCGTTTACAACTACTAAGAGACTGTAGTGTACAATCGTCAAAATGAACTCAGCTGTTTTATTTCTGTTTTGTACGGAGCTGTTGAAGTAATAAACGAAACGAAATAGTAACGTACAATATAGTTTATTTTCGTACCCTGGTTTGTATTAAAAAATATTAGTAAAATTAAAAAAAAAATTTGTTTGGAATGGTGACCGAATCTGGGTGCTATTGCGTTTACTACTTCAACAGCAAAACAAAACTTTGAACCTTATTTTACCATTTTAAAACCACGTTCTCCTTACGTTAAAGTTAAAACTCTGTTTTTGCAATAAAATGCATTTTAAGTTGACCATGAAGTGGTGATTACTACTATAAAACACAATTTAAATCATTAAAGCCTTTTTATAACTTCTCTATGACTACGGCCCAATGATTGTGCACAATTAGGAAATAGTAATATTCTGAACGAAAATTTTTGGAAATTTCATCACTGCTATAAAACTTGGAAAGGAGGACAAGGAGGAAATTTTTGCTCAAAAGGAGGACAGAGAATGACAATATTTTTGAGGAGGTCAAATCACGTTTGAGGCGGACAATCCTCCTCAAAGGAGGACGCTCGGTCAGCTTACCTATGGCCAATTGTCAGAAAAGGCTCTGGAACCATGAAACTAAGACCTTAAGACCTACAAATGTTCTCTATTTGTCTCGAAAGTTCAGCAGAAAAAATACGAATGAAGATATATCCAATAGATTTCTGATCAGTTCCGACAATGTTATGTCAAACATAAGGAAACTACCTCCAAATAAAATGGAAGATTTGCCGAAATAAGCAAAACATTTGATAATTAGGGAGAACTATATTAGGTGCATTCTTTTGCAACCGATCTGCAAAAGAACACTCGCTGAAATGACGAAATACACGCAAAGCAACAACACAAACTCGGCTATTTATCCGAGTTCAGCCAGGTCGGTTAAAAAATACGCGACCTGAAGGGTGGTGTTGTTAATTGAAAAAACTGCTCTATTGTGAATTGTTAATGGGAAAGTGGAGAGGCAATTTTTCGTTCCCTTATATACGTGACTCATATCTATACATATAATAAAATTGTAACAGGTCGATGTCTGTACATTATAGATATTAAAGAGAAATTAATATGGGGGGTCTTTATTAGAGCACCAGAAGCCAAATCAACCATTTTGAGTATTTTTGTCTGTCTGTCTGTATGTTTGTTCCCGCATCACTCGAAAACGAAAGCATGAATTTGAATGCAGTTTTCCCCGATGTATTGCTAGGGGTCTAAATTAAAATATAGGAAGAAAAAAATTAGAGAGTTGCCACCTGTTTGAAAATTGGAGTTTAAGTAAATTGATAAGAAAACCCAAATTTGGAAATATGAGCGTCAAAAGAAAGAGGCTGAAAAGGCTTACAGCCAAAAGTATTTTTTTAGAGTTGCCACTTGTTTGAAAATTTACATTTAATTTACTTTATAAGATAAATTGAATATTGCAATATGGGTATCAAACTGAAGAGGTTTAGGAAATTTTATTGCCGAAAATATTTTTAGGGAGGGCTGCCACCTGTTAAAGAAAAATTAATATGGTGGGTTTTTATTAAAGCTACAGAAGCCAAATAAACAATTTTTAGAATTTTTGAATCTGTCTGTCTGTATATTTGTACGCGCATCAGGTGAAAACATTGAATTGAATGCAGTTTTCACCGATGTATCGCTAGAGATCTAGCTTCCAATATAGAAGAAAAAATTAGAGAGTTGCCACCTGTGTTTAAAATTTCAATTTAGGTCAATTGATGCGGTAAAGTTAATACTGCAATATGGCTGTCAAAAGAAAGAAATTTATGAAGGCTTACAGCTGAAAATATTTTTGTGAGGTTGCCACCAATTTGAAAACTTTAATTTAATTTAATTGATAGCATAAATTAAATATTGCAATATTGGCATCAAACTAAAGAGGCTAGGAAATTTTAATGCTGAAAATATTTTTTAGGGATTTGCCAACTGATTGAAAAATTGTATTCATTAAAATTTGTAAAATAAATGAAATATTGCAATACGAATATTGAACTAAGGAGGATTAGGAAGCTTACATTTGAAAATATTCTTGAAGCGGGATGCCACTTATTTGAAAACTTTAATTCAGTTAAATTTATAATATAAACTAAGTGTTGCCATATGGGTATCAAACTAGAGTATTTGAGAACAATAAAATTTTAACAGGCCGATATCTGTACAAAATTTATGTTAAAGAAAAATTAATAGGGAGTTTATTAGCTCAACAGAATCCAAATATAAAATTTTGGTATGTTTGTCTGTATGTTTGTAAGCGCATCACGCAAAGGTAATGTATGGAGTTAAATGCAGTTTTCACCGATGTACATATTGCTAGAGCTCTAATTGAAAATATAGAATCCATTTTTTTTTTGTTTTAGTTTATCGTCGATCATTATTCCTAGGTATTTGAACGTATTAACTTTTTTCCAGTGCGTCGTTGTTTATATTTAGAGTTAGCAACGGACCGTTCTCCAAATTTCGCCTTGATATAACCACAAACTTATTTTTTTTTTTTATTTCTGTGTGGAAGATTTCTCGGTAAAAAAATTAAAACTTTTCGTTGTTGCTGCCAAACAATTAAGAAATCTGAGACGTCACGTTTTACAATTTCATGCAGTTCTCTTTACAATGTATTTCACTAAACTACTAAACGGCTGCATCGACTTGGTTCATATTTGGCAACACCTTGAAAATAAATATTCTGACCAAAAATTTACTCGGTATGTAGCTCGGGTTATTCCTAAAATTCTTATACAGACTAAAACGTAAAAAACCAATATATCTCTAAAACCAATTACGCTGGGGAACTGAAACTAAGCACTGATGCATATATTACAAATGCATTGGGAAAGGGGGCGTGGCTCCTTCCTTCCATACAAACTGAACTTCTCATATAGCTTATCTCTGGGACTGCTTACTCTGAAATTCTACACAGCTACATATGTTATCAATACCGTAGTTATGGCGAAAAGTGCTAATTATTGGAAAGGCTGGATCGATATACATTTACGTAAACGCGCAAGTATCATTCGATTGGGAACCATTTCCTAGATTTCTAAATCCCATTGAACTATTGTAAGGTAAAATTTATGTGAAAATTTTGAAGAATTTTTTTAAATTTTTCACAAAGAATGGAGCTTTTCTTTAACAAATTTCGCTATAAACTGTCCTATCTACATACCTATTTGCATAAAATGATAGCCGTTTTCGTTGTTCGGAATAAACTCAAAAAACACTGAATAGAGTTCCGTCAGATTGTCGGAGGTTATCTTACATACATATATGGTCCAATTACATGCTACTAGAAAACTCGCTAGGTGGTGCTGGAGTAGAGTTATTTATAAAAATCGTATTTATTAACCCATTTCGTTCAAATTTTAAATGTGAGCTATGTACCTGTATGATGGAAAATTCTTTTGATAAAGATTTACCCGATTAGTGCCGCTGGAGTTAAGGTTGAAATTCAAAACACACGTATTCATTTTATGGTAAGCAATGGTTTTGCAGAAAATGAACCCAATGGATGGCGCTGCAGGCGAAATGTATAGAAACCCAGTGTGGTTGGTCTGCACTATGTTTAAGTTATACGAATTTAGTTTTCAGATGTCTAAATGAAGGATGGGGTTAAGTTTTTCTGACGCCCTCACACACGATCATGCGGTCTTCATCTACCCAGAAATCAGTTCATAAATTTTACCACGAATTGTAAAAGTGGTGAATTAACAAGGAAAGATCACCGTAGGTATATCAATTGCTTCATTTGAAAGATATCAGTTCATATATTTTACCACGAATTGTAAAAGTGGTGAATTAACAAGGAAAGATCACCGTAGGTATATCAATTGCTTCATTTGAAAGATACTTAAGAGATCACACGACTCATTTAGCAATGTACCGGAAAACTTTTCATCCTGTGGGACAGCGAGGATTCTTGGCCCTCCTATAACAGAAAATTCACTTCTGTGCTCTTGAGTTTCCCTATAAGAACTTTTATTGGCATACGCATCGCACCGATGTTGTAGGTGCAAGATCATACAAAAAGATTACGCATGCCTGGCAGAGATCTCACAGGTGGAAATAAGACCATCGGTAAAGCTCATCACACCGAAAGGGATTGGTATTCCATATGGTATCACAGCGTTACTATTAATGGCCTATGTGTGAGGAGGATACTGCGTCTTAATGGCTTCAACTTAACTTAAAAATTTTGACTTTACAGACTAATTTTGTTTTTAAACGCTCTTTTGCATTGGGCAACGCAAAAGCTGTTATTAGGCGCCGCGAAGTAAGCGAGCATTGGCTAGTTTTAAATAAGTATATATATTACGCAAATACCTCGCACAATTACTTATTTCAATTGGTTATTGTATCTAAACGCCTTAAACTAATCACATGTTTCGTGCCGGCTACCAACAGGGTAGCTAAAAGGAAATTTTTCCCGAGTTGAGCGTTCTTTTGTCGCCCGCTTACAACAAAATGCACCTACTGATGATGAAGATGTTGATAGCGATGAAAATGACGAAAGCGGATTGTTTTTGTTAAAGGTTATATTTTTTAATCTATTTTCTAAGCTTAACGAAAACATAGAGAAAATTTGTGCAATTCGTATTCATTAATATATAACATATTACCTATAAAGAACAATGAAATTAAATTTTTCATTAACACTTAACGTTAACACATTAACTGTTTTTTTAAAGTTATTATTACTTTACTTGGCAACGTGGGTGAATTAATCTGCTCTATGAAGAAATCTTTTGAAAGTAGTATTTCCGTAAAGTAATGGTGTTGATGATGAAAATAGTGATAAAGATAATGATGAGAATAATTATGATAATGATAGTGATGGTATTTAGTTTGTAATTAATGATAATTATGATAATAAAGCTTTATAGCAGTGATGAAATTTTAAAAAATTTCGTTTATAATATCATTACTTATTTCCTAATCGTACACAATCATTTGCCCGTAGTCATAGAGAAGTTAGAAAAAGGTTTTAATGACTAAAAGTGTGTTTTACAGTAATTACCATTTTAACTCTTTCATAGTAAAACTTTAGAAGAACAACAACTAAAGTTTCACTTTTTTCGCCTTTGGTAATTCCATAAAAACCTTAATAAGAAAAATTTCTTACTAGACTATTTTCGGATTTGTCTTTTCCCTGCAAACCAAAGTTCCCTAAATCTTAAGGAAATCGTTAGGAGTATCTCATTTGTGTAACGATTTTTTTACGAATTTTCAAAGAAAATTATATGAAATGGTTGGCACGAACTCGTAAAGAAATTTCTGTAGGAAAAATAAAGAAAATTCTGAAAGATATTCTTCACATAGCAGCTTTATTTTCGTTGCTTCGCAGATTTTCTTCCGAAATTTCGTAAAAGAATGGAAGTGTGCGTAATTTATTTCATTTTAGAAAATTCGGCAAAAAATCGAATTGAATCTTAACGAATTCTTTAAAATTTCTTTACAATGCAGAATACTCTGAAAAAATGGTTTGCAGGGTTATTACTTTATTTGGTGCTAGTTATACAAATACATCAAAATATTTTAAATTAAATGTACGTATGAATTAATCTTCAGTTTCGGGGTACTGTGCGTTGTGCGTATATGTCCAATAGTTCTGTGAAATGGCGCCATAGATTTTTCTACACGTGTGCATAGATAGTTATTAGATATGAAATATCGTGCATAGTATCGATTGTTATGTATTGTCGATAGTCAGCACCATCGATAGTTGCGATAGTAATGCTCCAATATTGTGGACTGCGTAGCTGGAGTGGAACTGATAGGTATTATTTTTTTGAAGCGCGCTACCTACGCGTAAAGGTGTTCTGCGCAAAAATATCGTAGCGCCAGATCTAGTTTAGCCTAGGCAAAACTAGTTGGTCCTAAGATCGTGTTTGGCCAGTAACATATGTATATACATTTATAGATAAAATAAATCGGTGAGATTATTACTTTTTAAATTTCTCTACTCGAACTTAGAACGTAATACAGCCATAATTTTCCTGAAAAATTATAAGAATCGCAACACAGTAAAGCGTGCATCTGCGCCAAGTTTCTCCTTTTATTCAATCTGCCAATTTCCATTGTTTCTAACGCATTTGACGGTCAAAGCTGTCTCCCACAGAAGCCAACATAAACCAAACACATTCAACAAGTGGCAGCGAAAGGAGCTATACATTAAGGGCAATGTACAATATAATTTCTATACTGACAAATTCTCTTTCCGCTCAAATGGACGGATGTCACTTTCAACAGTTGCTAATTTTTGGTTGCACAACCACAGTAAAAATGTATCTGACTATTGTGCAAACATTCTGTTTTGGTAGCCTTGCTCGATTCTGCAATCGCACACAAAAGAAACAAAACTGGGCCATCTCCGGGAATGGTGCTGCTGGTGGGGGAAGGATTTAAATGGCGACAGTGCCAAATACAAATTGCCAGATAATATTTTTAAGTATTTGAAAGATAACAGCAGTTGTGGTACGCGGTTGGTAAGCAGTTTGTGAATGCGAGCGTGGAAAATAAGGTGGTCCAGAAATAGATGCAGATAAAAAAAAATTTAAAATCTTCAGCTCTCACACTCTAGGGTTTTTCTAAATGAAAAAATGAATATCCGCAGTTTTTGTTTTTGCTTTTAAAACGAATGATATTTAGAACTGCTTTTTTCGTAGAATTGATATAAAAAAAATGGTAAAGTAAACATTTAGGTATTATTATTAAAAATCTCCTAAAGAGAAACTAAGTTTTCCGATCGAAAAATATTGACTTACAAGAATTCTATACCATTCCTACAAAAAAGTGTTTTCTCCATATAAAATCCATGGAAAACTTCATGGTCTTCGAGGCAGTTCTAAATATATATATTTTTTAAATTATTTTTTTGCATTTAGAGAAATTCTAGGGGGCGAGAGCTTAAGATTTTAAACTTTTCTATTGACCACCCTAGTGGGGAAGCTCTTAAGAATTCGCAAGACTGTGCTTTTCGAGTGTTTACGATGTTGATGGCTGCATCCCGGGCGCTTGACGAAGGCCATTATGCAAATATTGGCAGCATTGATTGTTTTTCGTGCTTGTACACTCGCTTGTCGGAGAAACGGAGACGCTGCTACCGACTTTGTAGTAGCTGCAGCTGCTTTTTATGATGCTGCTACATTAGGGCTGCCAGACGTCCTGGTTTTCCAGGATTTGTCCTGATTTAAACAAATTGTCCTGGTGTCCTGGTCCACACTTGTCAGGTCAATGCAGACACTCCTCTAATTTAAAGCAGATTTTCGCTATGAAAAAAAGTTGAGCTTTCTGTCATGAGTAGTCGAATATCGATAACGAAACGTTTTTTCTAACATGTTGAATATTTGATGAGTTTACCTTCTTCTGTTTAGTTAACGGCTAGGAGGTGCATACAATAACGCCCGCGGAAATAACGATCATGAGCTTTATTTCCTAAAAAAAAAACAGTAAATAAAGCCCGCGTCGTTAATTCCATTTCGAAAGGGAAATAGCGCCCACCAATAAAAGGCAATAAAGCCCGCGGGCTTTATTTCATTTGCGTAAGAGCAATAATGGCCGCCGGCTTTATTTCCCAAAGAAAAGGAAATAACGCCCGCTTGATTATTTTTTTAAAAAAAGGAAATAAAAACCGTGAATAGTATTTTCTCTGGCTTTATTTTACTGAAACATTCCAATTATGTATGCAGCCATACATTTGCATAAAATGGAATGTATTTTAAACGAATTACTCTATTTTTGCATACAGTGTAGTTCTGCGTTGAATTCCCTACTGCAGTATACGCATAAAATCGAACGGTATTTTTAGCAATAACTGATAAGCAAATTATTGGAAATTAAAGGTAAATTTTTATTGTTTGTTTAGCCTTCAGTGCAATGCGAATACAGTATATTTTGCTTAGCTGTGCATCCTTCTTTGCACGAAAAACTTGTGCACTTAACCGAAAAAAGCACTTAAGCGAATTTTCTTTACTACTTCAATGAGGAAGGTATCCGAATCCCTATTAAACCAAATATTGGCGTAGCATTTACCACGTAGAAATTACTGCAAGCGAAATTTTTACCGAATGGTATCTAATTATCTATATAACTACTGCGAGTTCTGCGAGATGAGCAAAACAAATAAAAGCTTGTAAAATTAGGTAATTGTAGTTCCAGTGCAGGTAAACGTAATACTTTCTTTGATAATTGATACTAGTTGCACAATTTTTAAGGCAGGTATCGTCAATGTGCCGGTATGTTGAATGCATCTATCGGAGCAGTTTCCTTATAAATGTTAAAAGTAATGCCTCTGATGCGAGTTCTGGTGTGGGTATCTTAGATGTGCACTTAAGCATACAGGCGGCAAAGCAAAATATGTTCTCAGGTTCTTAGGGGTTTCAGTGGTCGCGCGCAAAAGCGGTGGGCAGCGGTTGAGCGCCAACAGGCCCGCTTCCCCCCTCGCTATTACGCCGAAAAATGTATTTGTTTATAAACTCCAAGCGAAATGTACGTGGGTTTCCTTCCGCCATGAAGTATCAAAATACCGTCTCTGGTGATAATCAAACAATTTCTAACATGTTCGCTCAGTTTTTTAAATCCAATTATTCCACTAACTCACAAGCATACTTTGACTATCCTTTTAAACTAAGTCCAATTAACTCAATACATAACCCTATAATATCTCCCGATGATGTTTTAGTTTACCTGAAGTCCTTAAGGCAGTCTTTTGGTTATGGTCCTGACCAGATCCCCACTTGTTTTCTTAGAAATTGTGCTGATTATCTCTATGAGCCGTTAACAGCCTTATATAATTTGTCTCTTAAAGAGGGCGTTTTTCCAATCGTATGGAAGGAATCGTTCATAACCCCCTTACATAAAAGCGGTAGCAGGTCTTCAGTGGAGAACTACCGGGGCATAGCTAAGCTCTCTGCAATTCCTAAATTATTTGAAGCAATTATAACAAATCGGTTGACGCATTCTATCACTTCAAGCATTTCATATAGTCAACATGGATTTTGCAAGGGCAAATCAACTTCTACAAATTTACTTGAATTAACATCCTATATCTCAAGAGCATTTAGTGAGAGCAAAACTGTTGATGTTATATATACTGATTTCAGTAAAGCATTTGACAAAGTGTGCCACTCGTTGCTCATCTATAAACTTGATCTTCTTGGTCTTCCACCTAATTTTCTACGTTGGATCTCTTCATACCTCTATGATAGATCACAAAGGGTATTGTTTAAAAATACTATCTCTGACGTCATTGATGTTACTTCAGGAGTCCCTCAGGGTAGCCACCTAGGCCCGATTCTGTTCTTGCTTTTAATAAACGATATTTCTACAGATATAAAATTCTCCAAAATTTTAATGTATGCAGATGTTGTAAAACTTTATAAATCGTACGTTTCAATTGAAGAAAGGTCTTTGCTACAATCAGACTTAAACAGCATGGCTTACTGGTGTAAAGTAAATCTTATGCCTCTAAATCTTAAGAAATGTAAAGTAATGTGCTTCTCGCGAAGAGCTGTTCTGCCAGTTTCTTATATAATAGGTAACCATAACCTGGAACAGGTATACAATTTTGTAGACCTTGGTATCACAATGGATCCTAAGCTTAATTTTAATCTTCACATTAATGTGACAGTCAACAAGGCTAAAGGTGTACTTGCATTTGTGAAACGATGGTCAAAAGAATTTAGTGACCCTTATATCACTAAAACCCTGTTTACAACATTAGTTAGGCCGATTCTGGAATACGGCTCGGTGGTTTGGAATCCAAGGTATCAAATTTACTCAGACAAGATAGAATCAATTCAAAAACAATTCCTACTTTTTGCTTTAAGAAATTTCCGATGGGATTCTCAAAATAGTCTTCCAACTTATACGAGTCGCTTAAAACTTATTAACCTTCCTACACTTGCCAGTCGCAGGGAAATGCTTGGTATAATTTTTATGGTTAAATTACTGACAGGCTCAATTTCACGTCCGTCTCTTCTGGCTGATGTAAGCTTTAATGTTCCCTCACGCGTATCAAGACACTTATGTCCCATATTTCTAAAAGCTTGTAAAACCAGTTTTGAATTGCACGACCCACTCCGTTGCTTATGCCAGGATTTTAACTCTCATTCCAGCACGTTTGATATATCAGATCCGCTTTTCAGCATTAAGAAAGCGATACTCTCCTCTCTCAATAAGTGAATTATTGACATAAATACATAAAATCAGCTGATGAATTTAGTTCTGTAGCTGAACAGTTTTAGATCTCGACACTTAACAAACTCCTGCCTATCGTGACTCGGCGCAAAAATTTAAAATATTGGTTCCGTACGTCATGCGGACTGCGCCCCTCGTGCGGATGGGCAGGAATGGAGGGTAAAAACCATTAGCATATTATTATATACATCTTACTAATAGCCCAAGAGCCCGCGACTGCCTGACGTTCGTTATTTTATAAAGGCTGAAAGCTTCTCTATGTATGCCCCCAATACAGGTAATAACAAACCCAGGCTATGAAATTTGGATAGTGGTGGCTTTGGCAGGTAAGGTAGTAAAGGTGTATAAAATACCACCTCAAATTCGTGATAGTATAAAGGTCAGTTTTTATATATTTTACTCGTAATAACATTAGAAACCACGTCGTTCATTGCCAGACACTTAGCATGGTTCCTACTTTCGTCATACTTTCGTTATACTTTCGTCATAGTATAAAAGCTGATTTTTATATATGTCACTTGGGGAACTATCAAAAGATGTTTCCTCACTTGCCAGACCGTTTCGATAGTTCTTTCATTTTGCCAGACACATTAAAATCCGTAGGTGCGAGCATGAAAAAACTGATAAAAATTATACTTTGTTAGTTACTTATCGGAGTCGGCGGTCCTTACAAGTTGAATTCCAATTTCTTACAAAAGCCAATGGCTATTCGCTATGCCACAAAGCCTATTTTTTGCTAAATTTTATAAGAAATATAGAATATAAAATTTATAAGAACTGTTCTTTTGCCAAAAAATCAAGTTACTAACGATCAAAATCGATGGATAAACAAATAAGTTTTGAATGAAAGTATGCAATAATTTTTTGTATGAAGTAGGAGCGGGAAATAATGTTACACATACGCCATATCGTACATGGCCGTAATCGTAAATACTCGTATATGGCGTATGAGTAACATTTTATATGTTAAAGGTTTTTCTTTCATTCGCAATGCAAAATCCGTAATGTATGGCCCAAAATTAAGTATACGTGCCTCTGCGCTTTTTTCTGTCATTTTAGCGCTCCTAAAGTGTAATAGGCAATCAAACCAACAAATTATTTTATTGTAGCGAAATAAAAAGTAAACAAAACTAAGCCAAGTAAGATTTCAAATATGTGTGTATGTATTTTTGCATTATTTAATTAAATTCATCATTTTCATCGTCGTCCATATCGCCGTTATCGTCATCACTGATACTCCAGTTCGATTGATCGTGGCCTTCGACGTCAATTTCTGAAATAATTTAACCAAGTTAATAAAATTCTGATTTGCCACAAATTTATGTACCTACAATAATTTGACATAATAATTACATACCTGATATACTTGTTAGAGAATCACTGACATAACTTGGTAGCTGATCCCCTTCAAACCACCTGGAATGATATTGGTTATTTTCCAGTACCCAACCATTATCTTCTGGTTTATATGTGGTTGGATTTTTGAGATGAGTATTGTTCCATACAGCGCATATATCTTGTGAAAATGATCTGGTATGGAAAAACGGTATATAGACCCATAATCTAGGATCCAAAATTAAATTTACGTGTGCCAGTTTCTTCATGCTCGCACCTACGGCTTTTAATGTGTCTGGCAAAATGAAAGAAATATCGAAACGGTCTGACAAGTGAGGAAACATCTTTTGATAGTTCCGCAAGTGACATATATAAAAATCAGCTTTTATACTATGACGAAAGTATAACTTAAATTTTTCATGGTTTAAGGGTGTCTGGCAGGGGTAGGAACCATGCTAAGTGTCTGGCAATGAACGACGTGGTTTCTAATGTTATTACGAGTAAAATATTTAAAAACTCACCTTTATACTATCACGAATTTGAGGTGGTATTTTATACACCTTTACTACCTGGTACCTGCCAAAGCGGTGACAGGTAATAAGGTCAATGGAAATAAGGTCAATTGATTTTATTTCCCACCCTGGTGCGAAATAAAGTCAATTGACATTATTACCTTTTCAAAAGCGAAATAAAATCAACAGAAATTTGGAAATAAAGTCATTGACGCTATTTCCTCATTCAAATAGAAATAGCGTCAACAATGCTTAAAGTATGTCGATTCATAGAAAAAAATGTTGTTCTTACAACAAACATTGCCCCGTAAGTGTTGTTTTTTAATAGATGAAAAAGGTTATTGCCAAATCCTCAATTGATTTTATTAAAAAATTTAAATTACGAATATGTAAAAACACGATGCGAAAAACTAAACACCTGCACACAGCTGGAATACGAGAAATATTTGAAGAAAGAGTGTAGAAATGATCCATAACTTGCAAAACATTTTTCGTTTCCACAAAAATAAAGCGAACACTATTAAATTGATGAAACAGTCCGTGTCCAAAAACCCCGGAGGAACACTGAAAGAATTCTGTGTTTTAAATTAGCATATTTTGAACGAATTCGGAATGTCTAAGGTGTAAAAGAAAAAAACCTTTCTATAAGGAAACAATTATAGAAAAAGAATTTTCTTACACTATATTCATGTCTCCGCCAGCAATTTGTGACGACATCATTTAAAAGCAGCTAAGGAGAATGACGACACTATTTATTAGATGGCACATTCAACGAACCAATGTGCCAAAATGCGAGTATAAACAATTATTGATTATTTAATATCGGAACCGAGATCATATAAGATTTGTTTTCACACACTTTTGAAACACAAATTATATGCTTTTTTACTGCAGACAAGTTGGTGCCCAAAAACACAGCAGAAATCTTCCAATCAGGGCTGCCAACTATCTTTAGTTATGAGGTGCAATATTGAGGATAAAAAAGTGCCAAAATGTGCCAAATAGAAAAATAAAAGTGCCAAGAAAGGTGGCATTCCTTTTAATCATTCACATTTAGCAATAAAATAAAGCTACATTTTCCAAACAAAAGTTTAATGATAAAATAAGATAAACCAGTTTATAAATTAGAAAATTTTAGTTGAGAAAAAGAAGTGCACGCAAATTTTTTTTACAAAAGGGCCGTTT
This sequence comes from Rhagoletis pomonella, assembly GCF_013731165.1. Taxonomy (NCBI): domain Eukaryota; kingdom Metazoa; phylum Arthropoda; class Insecta; order Diptera; family Tephritidae; genus Rhagoletis; species Rhagoletis pomonella. The sequence continues at coordinate 15,091 of NW_023460559.1, read as the reverse complement.
GAAGTAAAATAGGGACAAATGGCCCGGTTTGAGCCAAGTTGGCATCCCTGCTTCTAATAACTTACAAATATAAAAATTTGAAATATCGAGGGATTGAATTCATTAATACCCTCTATCTGCAATTTGCACAAAAACTAATTTGTGATTCTAAAAACCATCTGGGACTTATTACCTGTCGTTATATAAGGTAGCGTTAATATCACTGATGACAGTTAAAGGTTAGGTGGATTTTTATATCAGAATCTCATCTTTGTGAAAAGTGTGCAGATACATGGTATTATTGAATATAAGCCCTCGATGTTTAAAATATATAAAAATTTTATTTCGACGTATACAAAAAATAAATCTAACTGCGATACAGCACGGTGTAAACGGTGAAGCGGGGCCGGGGGCCGCGGCGTAGCGTGACATGGTGTGCGCGCCGGTCGCGCTGACGCGGGCTGCTGCGAAGCTAAGCAAATTTAATGTTTGAAAGAGAAATAATGTCAATAGATTTTATTTCGTTTTTAAAAGGGTAATACCCACCCTGGTGCGAAATAAAGTCAATTGACCTTATTTCCGTTGATCTTATTACCTGTCACCGCCAAAGCCACCACTATCCAAATTTCATAGTCTGGGTTTGTTATTACCTGTGTTGGGGGCATACATAGAGAAGCTTTCGGCGATGCCTGACCAAACGGCTGAACCGATTTCGATTCTGTAAAAAGTACTCTTCTTGACTTTCTGTGTGGAAGGTTTTTCGGTTTTAAAAAATTTGAAACTTTTTGTTGTTGTTGCCGAAAAATGAAGAATGCTGAGACGTCACGATTTCACAATTTCATACAGTTTTCTGTATATTGAATGTCACTAAACTACTAAACGACTGGCCCGATTTGATTCATATTTGGAACATGTGTGAGCACCTTGAAACGAAATATTCCGACCAAAAATGCACTCGTTAGGTGGCGCTAGGGTCGGAATATTCCTAAAAACTGCGTTTTCTTGCCGATCTGGCTCTTATTTAGAATACAATTCAGCCAATTGAAAATAAATATTGGGACTAAAAATGTACACGATAGGTGACATTGTGGACGAGATATTTCTAAAATTCTTACACACTGGGATAATGATAGATATCTACTATATATTTGTAGAAGGTGCCAGGTTGCAGCCTAAACGGATGGACAGAATCGAATAAAATTTTGGCAGAGTATGGCTATCACACGTGGGCTTATAATAGGAAGAAAAAAATGAGCCTCGACAAGGGGGCGTGGCACCTCCCATAGGAGTGAAATTTTTTATCAGCTGTAACTTCGGAACCATAAGTCACATGAACTTCGAAATTGGTATGCAGACATATCTATGGTAGGTGCTTTTAGTAGGCTATATATACATGAGTTTGTAAAAAGGGGCGTGGCACATCCCATAGGCAAGAACAATTTTATCAGCTATAACTTCGGAAACATAGGTCATATGAACTTTAAATTTGGTGCGCAGACATATCTATAGTAGGTGCTTATACTAAGGTATATATAAATGGTTTTGTAGAAGGGGGCGTGGCACATCCCATAGGCGTGGAAATTTTAGCAGCTATAACTTCAAAACCATAAGTCGCATGAAGTTAAAATTTGGTACGCAGACGTATGTATCTATGGTAGGTGCTTATAGTAAGGTATACATAAATGGTTTTGTAAAAGGGGGCGTGGCACATCCCATAGGCGTGGAAATTTTAGCAGCTATAACTTCAAAACCATAAGTCGCATGAAGTTGAAATTTGGTACGCAGACGTTTCTATGGTAGGTGCTTATTAGTAAGGTATATATAAATGAGTGGAAAAGGGGGCGTGGCTCATCCCATAGGCGTGGCAATTTTTATCAGCTATAGCTTCAAAACCATAAGTCACATGAGATTGAAATTTTGTATGCAGAAATACATATACATATACGGTAGGTGCTTATATACATATATACATGAGTTTGTAAAAGGGGGCGTAGCTCATCCCATATTCGTGGAAATTTTATCAGCTATAACTTCAAAACCGTAAGTGACATGAAATTGGAATTTTGTATGTAGACGTATCAATGGTAGGTGCTTATAGAAAGGAATATATAAATGGGTTTGTAAAAGGGGACGTGGCTCTTCTCATAAGCGTGGAAATTTGTATCAGCTATAACTTCGATACCATAAGTCACATGAAGTTGAAATTTGGTACACAGACATATCTATGCTAGCTGCTTATAGTAAGGTATCCTTACTAGTATTATAAATCCGAAAGTGAGTTTGTTTATTTGTTACGTTTTCACGCTTTAACTACTCAACCGATTCCCATTAAATTTTGTACACTGGGGTCATTTAGCCCAACTCAAAATATAGGATAGATTTAATCTCGATTATACGAGGGGGCGTGGCACCTCCCATAAAACGCAATTTTCATAGGGTACAGCGACTTGGTATAGATACATATATGTATATAAAAACAATTCCATTTTCATGGAGGAGGGCTGCCACCTGTTTGAAAAAATCAAATTCGACCTGAATTAAGGGAATTATGTATTTAAAAATTATATTAAAGAATGGATGACAGGAGGCTTAAAAAGTTGTAGTTTGAAAGGGTTGCCACCTGTTCGAAAAGGCAAATTTAAATTAATTATTCACAAGCTATCTAAAAAATTAATATATGGGTGTCAAATGAAAGACTGCTAAGAAACCTTCAGGTTGAACATTAAACATATTACTGAGGTGTTTTACAGGCGTTGCCACTCGTTTAAAAATTAAATTCATTTAATTTACATGAATTACTACAATATGAGTATCAATAAAAAGGTTTTTGATAAGGGTTTTAATTCTTAACTACATTTAGGAGGGTTGCCATCTGTTTGAAAAATCAAATTCTTCTTGAATTAAAGGAATTTGATAATTGGAACATGTATCACAATGCGGACGTCAGGCCAGAGGGATTTAATAGGATTTTAGTAAGAAATTAATTCGAAAAGGGTTGCCACCTGTTTTAAAACTCGAGTTTAAATTAGAAATGTTCAGCTTAAACATGTAGAGTTTTCCAAGGTCTTTGAAGAGGGTTGCCACCTGTTATAAATCCAAATTCAAATACAATTATATTATAAGTTTAATGAGTTATTACAATCTATGTTTTAATCGGAAGAGTCTTGAAAAGGCTTTATTTCTAAGCAACATATGAATAGCAGAGACTCCACATGTTTGAAAATTTAAATTCAACTTGGATTATAGGAATTAACGGTATAAAAAGTAAAATCAATCATTCCAATGTATTAGTATAATATGGGTATCAATCGAAATGATTTTGAAATGGCTTCATTTCTTAACTACATGTACATAAGTATGAAAAAGTATCACAAGAGATAGGTTTAGGATAGTCTTAGTATGAAAATATTTTGAAGATATAAAAAAAATTTTAATCGCCTGATTTTCGCATATTTTAAGTATATTGTTGTATTGTTTTATTGTTATCACTATTTTAACTCTTTCATAGTCAACTTAAAATGCATTTTATGGCAAAAACAGAATTTTAACTTCAAAATGAGGAGAAAGTGTTTTTAAATTGGTAAAGTAATGTTCAAAGTTTTGTTTTGTTATTGAAGTAGTAAACGCAATAGCACCGAGGTCCGGTCACCACTCCGAGCGATTCCAAACAATTTTTATTTTATTTTATATTTTTATTTTAACATAAACATCATTTTATTTTATTAAATTTTGTTTTATTTTCTTTTTTTTTGTTACGGTATTTCATATAATTATTACGTAATTAATCAAATTTTTTGGAGTTTAATTTCAATTAAAAAGGCCACAACAACTTTAATTAAATAACAAAAATTTAAATAATATTTAAAAGAGCAAAAAAGATGTAAAAAAATGTTGCCTGGCAATGGGATTCGAACCCACGACTTCCCGGCTTGCTAAATCCGCAATCCTGCAGCTGACACAGGGTGAACTAATTAAAGTACTCATATTTCTATATATTGCCGGGTAAATTTTTTCTCTTCATATGGATAGCACTGTTCGCTCTCATCTTAACAAAAAGCTGTTTCTGAGATGTCTGTGATTGACACAATTTAAAAATCTATTTTAAACTTAACACTGTATTTTAACAAGAACGAGTTTTAACTTGCGACTATGACTATGGGCCATTGTGTTTAATTAAAATAAACTACATCTAATGTAGCACGTAGAAATTTTATACACTCAGCGAAGCGGGTGAGAGCGAAAGATTCGAGTACGGGAACAATTTCTGGTAAATTCCTGTTCTTGGGAGTTAGGGAACGCAACTATTAATAATAGAATAAGATTTGTAGTACAGAGACTGATGATCAGCATATATTAGTTGAAGCACGATAAAGCTTAAAGTATGGCTCATAAGGATGCCTTAATTTAAACAGAAAGAAACTGTATGCTGACCCTGTGGGGAAAATCTCTAGTTCTGAACTGGTACGCTTCTAGTACATTTAGACCCAGTACTGGTTCGCGATAAATCTCTTTTGCATGCAAGCAACTGGCGAATTTAACATGGCGATGTCCTAGGAAGTGTCAATTGCCCCCCCGCTGCATCCCTTTTTCGATAGTTCCGAACTAGTTCTAAATTCTATAGTTCCGAACCAGTTCTAAAATCGACAGACGAAAGAAAAAAGTATCATGATTTTTCAATCTTTTTGGTACTTCCGCGTGTGCGATTTTAAGTTATTTTGGAAGAAATGTTGTTTGAATGATTGTAAGAAATGTACGTTTACATACCTTTAGCTGTAGCTGAAATTGCAGAGGTGCTCGCTGTTATTTCTTAGATTACAGACGGTCCCAAGATGTTGAAAAATTACCACAAATTTTAGTTTTGTATTACCAAGCTATGAAAAAGCATCTGCGAAGCACAGAATGGAAGCGTATTTGAACGAAAAAGCCACCGAACACATATCTATGTAAAGTAAACAAGCCCCCCCCGCTGCATCCCTTATTCGATAGTTCCGAACTAGTTCTAAATTCGACAAATAAGATCTAGTTCGTTCTGCATCCCTTTTTCTATAGTTCCGAACCATTTCTAAATTCGTCACTTGAGATATAGATTTCTAGTGAAAAAAACTGAAAAAAATTAGTTTTTAAAAATACCACTTTTCGCCGATTTTGGACTGGTGGGGATCTAGTTCCTGTCGGACTAGTTCCTTTTTGGCGATAAAGACCTAGTACGGAACTAGAAATTTTATTCACTAGTCCGCGGTTTCCCTGCATAAATATGAAAGTTTGTATGTTTGGATGTTTGGGAAACCATCACGCGGAAATGACTGAACGGATTTGCATGAAAATTGGAAATAGGCTACTTTCCTTAAGAGTTGCCACATGTTAAAAAAGTTTAATTTAATTAATACGCGGAAACGACTGAACGGATTTGCATGAAATTTATCACACGTATAGTCTATGAATTAGGTTGGCAAACAGGCTATTCTTTTTTAAGAGTTGCCATCTGTTGGAAATGCTTAACTAAATTAATATGCGGAAATGAGTGAGCTGCTTTGGAGAGAAGTTTTCACACAGATAGCTTATGAGCTAGGTTGGAAAATGGGATACTATTTTTTAAGAGTTGCCAGCTGCTAAAAAAGTTCAATTAAATTAATACGCAGAAACGTCTGAACGGATTTGCATGAAATTTACAAGCAGATAGCTTATGACCTACAGTGGAAAATAGGCTAATTTTTTGGAAGTGTTGCCTCCTGTTAAAAAAGTTTAATTATATTAATGCGCGGAAACGACTGAACTGATTTGCATGAAAGTTTGCACACAGATAGCCTATGATCTAGATAGGAAAATAGGCTACTTTTTTAAGAGTTGCCACCTGCTAAAAAGATTTAATTATATTATCACGCGGAAACGACTGAACTGATTTGCATGAAATTTTGCACACAGATAGCTTATGACCTACATTGGAATATAGGCTACTCTTTTAAAGAGTTGAGCGGAAATGACTCAAATGATTTGCATGAAAGTTTGCAGACAGATAGCTTATGACCTAGATTTAAAAATAGGCTACATTTTTAACAGTTTCCACCTGGTAAATAAGTTTAATTAAATTAAGACAAGGAAATGACTGAACAGATTTGCATGAAATTTGGCACAGAGATAGCTTGTGACCTACGTTAACAAATAGGCTACTACTACTAGGAGTTGCCACCTATTAGAAAAGTTTAATTGAATTAATACGCGGAAATTACTGAACTGATTTACATGAAAATAGGCTACTTTCTTAAGAACTGCCACCTGTTTGAAAATTAAATTTTGCTCATAGATGGTTTATGTCCTGGATTAAAAAATAGGCTACTTCCTTAACCGGTCTCCCGATCAGAACGAAATTTGGTACGCTTACTACAGATTTCGCAAGGATGTTCTTAGACTGAAAGTAATTCCGATAAACCAAGGCAAGTTAGACCTCTAGCAATACATCGGTGAAAACTGAATTCAAAGTTATGCATTCGTTTTCGAGTGATGCGCGAACAAACATACAGACAGACAGACAAAAATTCTAAAACTGGTTGATTTGGCTTCTGGTGCTCTAATAAAGACCCCCCACATTAATTTTTCTTTAATATCTATAATGTACAGACATCGACCTGTTACAATTTTATTATATGTATAGATACATATAATAAAAATGTTATAGATATCTAGATGTAGATATAGATTTCATTTATTTTATCACTTTAATACAATACAATTTTTCGAACAGGTGGCAGCCCTCCCTAAAAATATTTTCGGTAATAAAATTTCCTAAACCCCTTCAGTTTGATACCCATATTGCAATATTCAATTTATCTTATAAATTAAATTAAATGTAAATTTTCAAACAGGTGGCAGCTCTAAAAAAATATGTTTGGCTGTAAGCCTTCTTCAGCCTCTTTCTTTTGACGCCCGTGTGGCAAAATAAATTTTTTCTTATCAATTTACTTAAACTCCAATTTTCAAACAGGTGGCAAACTCCAATTTTCAAACAGGTGGCAACTCTCCAATTTTTTTCTTCCTATATTTTAAGTTAGACCTCTAGCAATACATCGGTGAAAACTGCATTCAAATCCATGCATTCGTTTTCGAGTGATGCGCGAACAAACATACAGACAGACAGACACAAATTCTAAAAATGGTTGATTTGGCTTCTGGTACTCTAATAGAGACCCCCACATTAATTTTTCTTTAATATCTATAATGCACAGACACCGACCTGTTACAATTTTATTATATGTATAGATTTTACGATTTTCATGCATAAATCTCGACGCCTAGAGTTTAGGGTTACCAAATCTCATTTTTGTCACAGTGGCGATTTAGGCGGTTTTGCAACTGGTCGATGCAAAAAATCGACGATATGTATGTATGTATGTGAAACTAATACCATACTCATGGAGAAAAATGATAGTTATTGGAAAAGGTGGTGTGGCAACTTCCATGCAAATTGATTTTTCTATGCTGCATATCTCTGGAGGTGTTTATTGCAGAGGACTGGAACTTGGCACCGAGATGTATATACAAAATTAATTCCATACTCATGGA
>NW_023460559.1:6167-7455 GCF_013731165.1 Rhagoletis pomonella | reverse complement strand
AACTTGGCACCGAGATGTATATACAAAATTAATTCCATACTCATGGAGAAAAATTTGCGTTATTCCAAAAGGGAGCATGGTACCTCCCGTACAAATTTACTTTTTTATACTGCATATCTCTAGAGGTGTTGATGGTAGAGTACTGGGACTTGGTACTGGGGTATGTAAAATCAATTCTAAACTCTTGGAAGAAGATTAGGGTTATAAGAAAAAGGGGCGTGGCACTTCCTGTACAAATTTACTTTTTCTTGCCACATATCCCTGGAATTGTTTGTGGAAGAATATTGGAACTTGGTATGGAGTTGTGTATACAAAATGTATCAATTGCTCATGGAAAACATGTGAGTTATTAAAAAAGGAGGTCGCCTCCCATACATACTAAAAATTTCTTAATACATATCTCTGGAAGGATAGAAAATCTCTGGAAGTATTTTAAATTTGTTATGGAGATTTTTTTTATAAGTGCCGTACTGACAGGAAAAATTTCAATTAATAGCTGCAATACAATGCCGGCGAACGGCGAACTCACCACAGCGAAATTCGCGCTGTCAAAATTAGAACACCCGCAAGCATATGAAATTGAACACAGCCAAAGCGAAATGCGAAGTTCGCTTGGCGGCGTTTCATGGCGATAGATTTATTTCTATCGCCCTGCTGGGCGATGACAGCTGTGCGTGCCAAAGGTGGCCGTATTTGTTTTTTGCTTTCAAAGTTTTAAAAGAAAACAACCTAAACACGATTTTTTTTTGTTGTTTGAAAAATATAGTTGTGGATTCGTTAAATCTGGATTGAAACAAATTATTTATAATAATCTTTCTTTGTTTTACGTTTATATTTGTTATCATTTCCTCATTTCTAAATATGGTTTAGTTTTTTCTAAATATGGTCACCCAAATTATAAAGGCGACCAAATGGGATCAGCTGTTTTCGCTACCGCTCTAATTCTGTTTAAGTAGGCGAAATAGCTGGGCGAACGGTGAACGACAGCATCGCCCAATTCGGCGAAGTTTGCCGTTCGCCGGTATTGTATTTCAAGCATCATGAAGAAGGGAGAGCCGGGTTTGGCCTTATAATCTAAAGCTCTCATGATGCATACATACCTCTTGAGGCATTTGCTACAGTAATGAGGAGTGGTATTTTATCATGGCCAGGATACTAAATTTGAGTTGGAAATATTAGTACCCGCCGTGGCAGAAGGTTACACGTTCATGCGTCGTATCCCTGGAACCATTTTAAGGTAAACTTAGAGGGATTGATATCTTTCGTATGCCTAGCGCGCAGACGAGAT
>NW_023460559.1:3082-6157 GCF_013731165.1 Rhagoletis pomonella | reverse complement strand
AAGCTGTCATGATGCATACATACCTCTTGAGACATTCGCTACAGTAACACGGTAGACAAACGGGCTCGATTATTTGCATAACCAGCCTTTATTTGCTTTAACTCATGCATTTTCCTCTTTAAAATGAGCATAAGCAGCCGAACAAATGCACGAAATTTTTGGGAATTAACTCAGGTCCGGGGAATTTTCGATGACAGCACTGGTAAAAACGGCCAGTTGTTGTCTTTTGTACAAGTAAGCAAACGAAGCAGGCGAGTTTCGCGTACGCGGTAGCCGAGTGGTGAGAGTTGCGGGCTACAAGCCTGTAGCTGCCAGGTTCGATCTCCGGTTGGAACGATTGCGAAAATTTTTTATTTTTATTATTTATTTTATATTTTTTATTTCATTTTATTTATATATTTAAGTTTACTTTATTTTGTTTTCATTTGCTTTATTTTATATCATATTTCTTATTTTACTATTAGTTAATTTAAATTTTTAGAGTTGAATTTTATTAAAAAGTCAACAACAACTAACTGAAAGCAACGTAAAAAAATATGGAACTTATAAAAAAGGATTGAAAAAGAAATAAAAAAGTATACTGGCCGTGGGACTCGAACCTACGACCTTGCGGCTGGTTTATCCGCATTACTGCCGTCTGTAAGGGTAAAATTTTAATTTGCATTTATGCTTATTAATTCTAATTAATTTTCTCCGTCTGTCTACCATATAAGGCTGGTTATGCAAATAATCGAGCCCGTTTGTCTACCGTATAAGGCATCCAATCCCGGACCATTTTGTGATTGTGGGATTTCGAGATCTTAAATTGGTAATCCCGGGATCCCGTGATATTTCGGGATATTATTACCATTAATTAAAATTTGCTAACTAACTATGTAATTTTGTAGTCTTCCTTAGTGTGAATACTAGAAATAAAAATAAATTTGTGTTTTTAAGCAAAGAAATATTAATGTCTTTATTTTATATCAGTTTAAAAAGCTAATTACAAACTGAGTTAACAAAAACTATGGAATTGAAATTCATTCATATTGCAGTCGCAGTCATTTTTACAAAAAGTAAAAACTAATCTGCAATTTACACAAAAATGAGATTAATGAGAAGACTTAACTGTCATCGGTGATATAATGCTGACCTTTTATAACGCTTGACAGAAGAATTTACTATTAAATTGCAAAGTCATAATTAACAATAGTGATGGAAGGTAAGTCCCAGATGGGTTCTAATACCACAAAGTAGTATTTGTGAAAATTGTAGATAGAGGCTATTGAATATAAGCCCTCGATATAGTATTTATACATATACACATGTGTGTTGTAAGATTAGTATGCCACAACATATATCGTCGTTTAAAGTACAAAACCGCGTATCGTCATTCTGCAAAACCGCGTAACTTACATTGGCTGCCAAAAATTGGATTTGCTTACACAAACTCTTGGCTTAATCCTTAACCATTCGTCCAGAAATATACCAGCCAGAAATGCGATTGCTTTATAAACAAGAGAACCGTTTTGAAATATGAATGTTTTTACTCTCTAGAAAATAATTTATGCAACTTCACATATGCGGTTTTGCATTATCTTGATACGCGGTTTTGCATTTTGGTGATACGAGGTTTTGTACTTTAAACGACGATATGTATATATACAAGTCGGACGGATTTCGTAAAAAAAATTATGTCATGTCTCCGATTCACTTCAAATTTTTGTATGGGTTATATACATGAAATAAGCAAACACGTATTCGAGGAATTTTTGTTTTTTTTCGGACCTGTTCGAATTTTTTCGTGATTCTGACCATTCATGTACTGCTTCAAATCGCTATATCTCAGGCTTTACTCATCGTAGAGACTTCATCTTAACGTTGTTTTGAAGACAAAGAAACGGGCTTTCTGTATGATGGTTACGATTATCCTAAAGTTAAGTTAGCTATTAGCAGCTTTTTAAGTTGATTTGCAATAAATACCTATAAATTTGAGATTTAAAATTACACCGTCGCACAGTGCCGCCTAAGTGGGCATAAATCGAAAAATTCGCTATCTGCAATGTGAACTTGTTTAGTATTTCTGTAAAGACAATTTATCCACTAAAAAGAATTAAACAGACATTTCCTTAAAAAAATAATTATATGCCGCCAGGAAGCCACTAAAGTCGACAAATCTTTACTAAGAATTTTAATAAAAGCATAGCCAGGCGTAAGCTTTTCACAGAAAAAAATGTCAAAAATATATTCTTAAAATAAAATGTTGGTTCGACGTTTCTTGTTCCCATATAGATAGTAGAGAATTACAGGAATTAAAATTTTGGGATAAAATTAAACACAGGGTGTCCCTGCGGTGTTCCAAAAAACGATTTTTTTAAACAAACTTTCAAAAAATGCAAAATTTTAATGGAATGTATAAAAACTATATGTAAAAATACGTTATTTTTTATTATTTTATTAAATAGTACAGGCTTTTAGCTTTCAAAAGAACCTGCTCATTTTTTGCACTTTCTGAAGTAATGCGTTTTTCGCTAATGCATAAATAATTTTTTAATTTTTTGTCAGTGCCTTGAGATCTGCACGATTCGTTCCATTTTCAAAAATGAAGTGTCAGATTAAAAATCTTAACCCGTGGACAATAGAAGGTTTATTTTTTTTAAAGAGGTGCCACCTGTTAAAAAATTTAGATTGTTAAAAAATTAGATTCAAATTTTTGGGTATCAATCGCAATGTGTATTAACTACATGTAGAGAGTTGCCACCGGTTTAAAAAATCAAATTCAACTTGAATTAAAGGAATTAGGTAATTGAAATAGATAGGTATCACCATAAGGGAGTCAGACGAAAGAGGTTTAAGAAGGGTTTAGCTTACGAATAGGGTGCCACCTGTTTATAAAGTCGAATTTAGTTAAAATAAAATAATAATTACGTCAAACTATAGGACTACGCCATCGTATTTGTTGTTTTAGTACAAATACATAAATTGTCAATCAGTGATTTGTTCTGTTTACATTCCTTTTAAATTACTGGACTCTTAAATTACCTCAAGAATGTTTTTACTCTCCACTTATTTCTTGCTAAATATGTCAATTTTTTT
>NW_023460559.1:1680-2982 GCF_013731165.1 Rhagoletis pomonella | reverse complement strand
GTAGCTGAATTTGCAGAGGTGCTGACTGTTATTGGTTATATTCCAGAGGGTCCCATAATCTTAAGATGTTAACACAAATATTAGCTTTGTATTACCAAACTATGAAAAAGCATCTGCGACGTGCAGACTGGAAGCGTATTTGAACAAAAAACCCGCCAAGCAAAAATCTATTTAAAGTAAACAATCCCCCGCTGTATCCCTTTTTCAGTAGTTTCGAACTAGTTCAAAATTCGCCTAGTTCGTTATACATCCCTTTTTCTATGGTTTTGAACCAGTTCTAAATTCGTCATTTTAGATATAGATTTCTAAAATTGTTTTTTGAAAGTACCACATAGCACTGCTTTTGAACTGGTGGCGATATAGTTACTATCGGACTGGTTCGTTTTTGGCGATAAAGATCTAGTACGAGACTACAAATTTGGTTCACCAGTTCGGGGTTTCCCTACAGGGCATGTACCATGTATGTGTGTATGTGTTGTCACCGCTGTGTATGCTTTGTATACATATACTTTCTTAATTACATATGAAAAAGCATACGAGACGTGCAAAACGCCATCCGTGTAGTGAAAAATGCTTCATTTTAATCCAGGCGTATTTGAATTGAATATTTCCATTATTCGTAGTGTATGTATAATGGAAAAATCCATTTCGTTAACACTTTTCACTAGATTTAAATACGAGCATTTTTAAATGGTAATCAAATAAAAAATTTTTATTCTTACAACGCGTTTTTTTTCTCAGTGTACGTACATACATAGATTTAAAAATCTGCTTGAATACAAAAGTTTTATGAAAATGTCACATTAAACAACTGTCTAAATCTACGTTATTTTTTATAAATAAGGCCGTAAACATTTCCTTACATCGTCAATTTCCATATTCTATTTTTACTCTTTCAATTTCACTGACCAGCGTCGCAAACGATATCAACTAGTAGGCTAACAACCAGAATTGAAATTTAATACGTAAGTACTTACAGTACTACAAGTATACAGAGAGTAGATTTGCTACTCCCTTTCGGCAGCAGCAAATATCGCTCGTACGCGATGAGAGAAAGTAGAGTACCTACTTTGGTGGAGTAATAGCAAGTACGTCAAGTATTTACTCTCTCAACGCCAAGTAGTGTATGTATGCGCAAAAAGAGTAACAATGTGTTGGGAGTAGAGCACAATGCAAGGAGTACTTATTGAACGAAATGTGGCAAATACACTTGCGCTGGACTTTAATGTATATCAATATGAGTATAAGACAAATGAAAAAAATTGACATATTTAGCAAGAAATAAGTGGAGAGTAAAAACAT
>NW_023460559.1:0-1580 GCF_013731165.1 Rhagoletis pomonella | reverse complement strand
ATGAAATGTTTTCCGTATGACGGCGATGCCTGACCAAACGGCTGAACCGATTTCGATTCTGTAAAAAGTGCTCTTTTGGAATTTCTGTGTGGAAGGTTTTTCGATTTTAAAAAAATTGAAACTTTTTGTTGTTGTTGCCGAAAAATGAAGAATGCTGAGACGTCACGATTTCACAATTTCATACAGTTTTCTGTATATTGAATGTCACTAAACTACTAAACGACTGGCCCGATTTGATTCATATTAGGAACATGTGTGAGCACCTTGAAACGAAATATTCCTACCAAACATGCACTCGTTAGGTGGCGCTAGGGTCGGAATATTCCTAAAAACTGCGTTTTCTTGCCGATCTGGCTCATATTTAGAATACAATTCAGCCAATTGAAAATAAATATTGGGACTAAAAATGTACACGATAGGTGGCATTGTGGACGAGATATTTCTAAAATTCTTATACCCTGGGATAATGATAGATATCTACTATATATTTGTAGAAGTATGTATGTATGTGGCAGGATGCTGCCTAAACGGATGGACATAATCGAATGATATTTTGGCAGAGTATTCCTATCACACGTGGGCTTATAATAGGAAGAAAAAAATGAGCCTCGACAAGGGGGCGTGGCACCTCCCATAGGCGTGAAATTTTGTATCAGCTGTAACTACGGAACCATAAGTCACATGAACTTCCAATTTGGTATGCAGACATATCTATGGTAGGTGCTTATAAAAGGCTATATATACATGAGTTTGTAAAAAGGGGCGTGGCACATCCCATAGGCAAGAAAAATTTTATCAGTTTTAACTTCGGAAACATATGTCATATGAACTTCAAATTTGGTGCACAGACATATCTATAGTAGGTGCTTATACTAAGGTATATATAAGGTATAAATGGCTTTGTGAAAGGGGGCGTGGCACATCCAATAGGCCTGGAAATTTTAGCGGCTATAACTTCAAAACCATAAGTCGCAAGAAGTTGAAATTTGGTACGCAGACGTATCTATGGTAGGTGCTTATAGTAAGGTATATATAAATGAGTGCAAAAGGGAGCGTGGCTCATCCCATAGGCGTGGCAATTTTTATCAGCTATGGCTTCAAAATCATAAGTGACATGAAATTGGAATTTTGTATGCAGACGTATCTATGGTAGGTGCTTATAGAAAGGAATATATAAATGGGTTTGTAAAAGGGGGCGTGGCTCTTCCCATAGGCGTGGAAATTTTTATCAGCTATAACTTCGATACCATAAGTCACATGAAGTTGAAATTTGGTACACAGACATATCTATGCTAGCTGCTTATAGTAAGGTCACATGAGATTGAAATTTTGTATGCAGACATACATATAAGTTAACTCATGACTCCCACGCCGACGTACGTTCCATGTAAACATCACAATAACAGTATAAGAATTTGAAACACTTGCAATTTTAAGTTTCAAGCGATAGCTTGCAATTCTCCAGAAATGAAACCCTAGCCGCAACTGCAGCTGTGACAACATGAATACGGCAGCTCTTGGCAGAACCATGCAATTAGCTTAAGCAAATTTGTATTCTTACTATTGGCTTTGCTTGGATA
>NW_023460558.1:17865-35109 GCF_013731165.1 Rhagoletis pomonella | reverse complement strand
TACATATCTATTTTGTGTCATAACCAATATACATACATACATACATACAGTGACGAGCAAAACTGTAACATGGAGTAACACCTTTTCTTTCAGCTGTCGCTATCTTTCCAAGTTCTAACGACATTCATACTGTTGTTCTGTATTTTTATTGGTACATCTTTGCTTCCTCTGTCATAACGATTTGAAGTCAATTCAACAACATTAAAGAAACCAGCAGACAAAAATGTAAATTAAGGCATATGTTACAGTTTTGCACTCATGTATTTTTAATAACTTTTTGACAATTTTCACAAAAAAAAAGAATTATTAACACAATGTTCGGTATGGTTTTGCTTTATTTAGTTTCTGGTTGCAATTTGGCATACCTAATGTGCATGTCTGTAAAAATTCTGGAGGTATAGCCTCCCATATATCCTTGGTTTGCTTTCACAGCTCACGTACTCCATTGGACGGACTTGGATACTTAGTAAGATGCGCTTTTAGTTGATTTCGCAAATTCTCGATGAGATTCATGTCCTCGGATTGTGGAGGTCATTTCAAATTAGCAAATTTCTGCTTTTGTTCCAGTCTTTGCGAACATGTGCAGTGTGTTTTGGTTGCTTTTTCAGCAGAAACTCTAATTTTTTCGACTACATCTTGCAAATTTTGTTGAAATATGAACAGATACTGTTCCTTACGCATAATACGTACAAACGGATCAACAACATTTTTGAAATACAACCCCAAACTAATATTGACCGACCACTGTGATTCACAGTTTGCCTTACATGATGCGCTTAGGCTTAATTTGGGCCTTTGTTCCAATACCATGCCCGGCCATCTGCTTAAAAGCTATTAATTTAGTCTTGTCAGACCACATAAGCCTCAATTAAATCTTAAAAATGTGTTTTTTATTGCGTTATGTAAGGCCTAACATATCCCAATAGGCAACGGTCCGGTTTTCGCGCGATGCAGCAAAACGCTGCCCCACTCGCACATGTATTTTGATCAAATTTGCTTTTTTCTTCTTTTATGATCCATTTTGCTCAATTTGGCAACTTTTCGCCTCACTATCTACTGATTTGCATTCAATTTTAATACCTTAAGCGCTTCTGTAGTAGTGCCTGCAGGGTTACTTGCTACTAAGTTCACAAGATATCGGACTGTAATATATTTTGACAGACTTCCTTTGTCCTTAGTAACACTTTAGGCTATATTTTTTCTCAGTCTTAACATTTTCATGTGGCAAACTCCACATTTTTTTGCCACTTTCCCTACGGTCCCGCCTTGTCGCAGTAAATCTATTATTTACATTTATGTTTCCTGATTAACCATATTATTTATTGGTGATCACTTCTTGAATAAATTACAATACAGAAAAAAGTCATCTGACTTCCAACTAAGCAAAAGATAACTGTAAAATGCAAAACTGAGAATGAGTGCAAAACTGTAACATTTGCCTTAACTTTCATTTTTGTCTCCAGGTTTTTTTATTGTTGTTGGATTGACCTCAAATCGTTATGAGAGCGGGAGTAGGGATGTACCAATAAGAATATAGAACAAAAGTGTGAAAGTCGTTAGAACTATGAAAGATAGCGGTGGCTGAAATAAAAAGTGTTACATCATGTTACAGTTTTGCTCGTCACTGTAGATATGTACATACATACATAAGGTTATATTTTTTGTCTATTTTCTATCTAGATCCCTACCTCTATCTCTGTTCGTTCTAATAACATTTCTGTTATTCTGTTTTCCATTATCTTAATTTTTATCTTTATACCCTATCGATACAAAATCGATAGTAACATCCAATAAAATATCGATAACAAAACCGATAAAAATATCGATAACAAAATCGATAAAAATTTCGATAGCGAAAATGATAATAATATTAGCAGCAAAATCTATTAGAAACTCGAAAAGAATATCCGTAATAAAATCGATAACAAAATCGATAAAAATATCCATAACAAAATCGATAAATATCGATAACAAAATCGATAAATATCGATAACAAAATCAATAAATATCGATAACAAAATCGATAAATATCGATAACGAAATCGATAAAAATATCGCTAACAAAATAGTTAAAAATATCGATAACAAAATCGATAAATATCCATAACAAAATCGATCAAAATATGGATAACAAAATCGATAAAAAATATCACTAACAAAATAGTTAAAAATATCGATTACAAAATCGATAACAAATCGATAAAAATATCTATAACAGAATCGATACAAATGTCGATAACAAAACCGAAAAAATATCGATTATTTTATCAATAAGTCCCGAGAATTCCGAAAATTTCTAAAAAAAAAGTAAGTGGACCAGATTAAGTCTCTGTGTCTCTCTCTATATCCTTTCCTCTTTAATTACCTATATTTTAATCTTTCTTTCCCCATCTTCATCTTTACTTTTATCGGTATCCTCATCTTCCTCTTTGTCTTTACTTTTATGTTTATAATTTTCTTCATCTACATACATATTCCCCTTCACCTTTGTCTTTATATACATATATAAGTAAAGTGTTTAAATTTAACTTGGCCTTCATTTTTGCCTTTATCTTTACGCATCTTTGTTTTTGTTTTTATTTTTACCTTTGCCTTTATCCTTTTCTTTATCTATGTACGTAGTCACCTTTACTTTCATTCTTGTATTGGCCTTTTTCTAAGTGTTATTCTTTAACCTTTTATTAGCAAATTTTGAGTTAAATTAATACCATATGCATACACACAAGAAGCACTTGTTTCAGCCCCAACCATTTCCGTTGCACTATTTCCGTTGCACCATTTCCGTTGCATCATTTCCGTAAACCTTTTATTATCAAATTTTACTTAAATTAATACCATATGCATACACACAAGGGAGCAGTTGTTTCAGGCCCAACCATTTCCGTTGCATTATTTCCGTTGCACCATTTCCGTGTGCAATTTCCGTTGAATTTGCCAATTTACTCCCAACCAACCAACCGCCGCTAAAGAAGTTTCACTTCAAAAACAAAAAAATAAATAATCATTGTGGCCGCACTGACTCAGAGCAACCGACCAGATCATTTGTTGAAAAAATGGAGACCTTATAACAAAATCCAGCATCCGAGTTCTATTAAGGAAGGATGGACGCCTTAAGCTTACCTAATCTGAACTTTTTTTATTTACGCTTATTTGCACAAAAAATCGTTTGGTAGAACTATTTTTCAGTCTGATATTTTACGTAGTTATCGCTACGCAAAATCATTAGAACGTACTTAACATATATATGTACGTACATACATACATACATAAGTATATATACGTACGTATGCATTTATTTTTTAATAATCACACCCCTGCTGCGAAAACTCATTATAAATATTTTCGCTATCTACCAAAACTCATTAACTATGAGAAAATTCTATATATTGCCATGCTTCATGCAACATTTGTATGTATGTACGTATGTGTGTAAGTTGAATGAAAGCAGAGCTCATATTCCGCACCATAAAAAATCATAAGAATGCTTTTTACGTACATGCACGTATACATAAATATGTATATTAGGGTGGCCCAAAAATACCGAGGAAAATCAACTTTTTTTAACTTATTGCTGCCACCCCCGAAACTGGAAAATATTAAAAATAGGATACCCGTATTTTTTTTATTTATTTTGAAATAGGTTAATATTTAACCGTACCTCCGCGGCTTTGAAGTTTTCCATATATTTTACAGGGGGAAAATAAAGCTTTTCTTAGAAAGCAATTGTTAAACATTTTTTTGGCGCATAAAAACATTCTTCAAAAATCTTTTAAAAATAGCAATATGCTGCTTGTGTTTTGCAGAAAAAAAATGTTGGACCACCCTAATGTATGCACGTTAGACTGTCCCAAGAATATATGGAAAAAAATTTGTTTGCAAATTTTGATATGCCTACCCTCTATATTTATGCTTTTAGCCTAAATAGCATATATATGAAGTTTTATGACCGCAGGATAACGATAACCGATTGCCGACTTTTAGTTAAAGTTTTAGTTAATAACTTGAATTAATCGTCCATGAAAACTTTGGAAATGCGAAATGTTCGATATGTTTCCCATATTTTAGCGCATTTCTAGTCTAGTAAATCTGCATCTTTAAATTTTTAATACGATGGCACGATTTCTCCCAAGGACATAGAAAAAATTAATTAAACTAAAATATCCTTTGCTATTATCCTTAGATTAGTATCTTTGTATATATTTATAGAATTTAAATTAAACCATAATTCTTAAAAATGCATTAAAAATTAAAAATCTTGAAGGATAATATTCTTTCAAGGACATTTTTGACATTTTCCAAAAGGATAATTGAAAAGAGAAGTTATTAATTAACATTGTTTTGAATTTTTCCCTTAACTGATACCCATATTTCCATATTTTGTGTAAACTTTTGGAAAAATATTGTAATTTATGGTCCTTTGGAAAAAATCCTAACTACCTGGTAAATAAATACTAAAAACGAAGATTTACTAAATATTATGCCCTAATACTGTAAGGAGTATGGTAATGTCGCCTTATATAGAAGTAAAATGAGTAAGTTAACAAAGCACGCGAACTGCAGAAAAATTATTCTGATAATTTTGACCGCAAGTCGGCACGGGTTGCCGTGGTCCGAATTGCATAACATTTTATTGGGGTAGTTTTTAAGACAAAACCAATAAAACGATGGGGTATGCGTTAAAAAAAAAAAACAGCTTTGGTGTTTTTGGACAGTCTGATGTACATACATAGTTAATCTAAAAAATGCGACTAGTCCGGATTGACTAAAGGGCTTCAGTCGCAATAGTGTAACTAATTGTAGTTACTGGACGGGTACATAGTTATTAAAAGAAAATATTTAGTCAGTTTTTAAAAATATAAATCGTCACTCGATAAGCTTCGAGCTGGGGACTTCAGGCGTGAATACTCTGCCTACTATGACAATGCTGAATATGGAACTTCGAAGCTTAATAGCGAATTGCATCCAAAAGAGATTAGTCGAGAACTATTTAGTACAGTAATACATGAGACGTATGTATATAATAATGAATGCCCAACGGAGATCAATCCGGACCTACGCTCTTTAGAAGTTAGTCGCATAATTTTTTGCAGTGTTTATTGATGTTTTGCCGCGACCTTTGTAAATACCTACATACATACATGTACATACATACTTATGTATTATCAGCAAAACTTCAAAGAAGCGTTATTTTCGTATTTTATGCTGAAAATTTACTTAATTTAAAAATCTATGTTAACTGCATAAACTGCTGTTTGGTAGGCTAATTTTCTATTTTTTCGTTTAAAATATTTGTCTCAATGAATTTCTTTCTCCATCGTTTTGAATGATTTGAATTTATGTAGATTACTTATTTTTATTGCTTTACAAAATTTTTAACTTTTACTTTCGCATTCAAGCCTTTGCAAAGAAAGCTACCGCTTTTGTTCACTTCATAGTCCGTATAGTCAGTCAGTCTCCTTTCTTTGCTCGTCTTAAATGCAAATTGCATACAAATTTTTTTATGCATAGCAGCGTTGTGTGATGGAGCAGCATGCTGCAGCATACAAAATCAGTTAGTCAAATTAGAAACCAAAGTGAAATTAAACTTAATACAAAAATTAAAATAAATAAATGAATGGTGGACTTTTGTAGAGGGTATTGAGGCAGCCTAATTGCAAATGCAGCAAAGTGTTGTGACTTTCATATGTGAAACTTTTCTTTAGTTAAATAGTAATGCTGTAAACTACTTGATGCGGTTGCGCAGATTAATTAGCATGGATTTGACAAAATGCAACTAATTTATGTAATTAAATATGTAAGTCGTTGTCGGGATCGAGATTAGATGCTACGGTAAGCCTAAATCGGAGTTAAGGGCGTGAAAAATCGTAACAGAAAATATTACGTAGTAGTCTTTTTTATATACAGTGGCGGGAAAATAAATAGGCACGTAAAATTTTAACAAGTTTTGGCTATTTTTTATGTTTTATTTATTTATATGAAAGAACAGCTCACTATTTAACAAAAGCCATGTAAGTCCGAATTTCGAACTTCATAAAAAAATTAGGAAACTTCGTCAAAAGTTCAAACTTTTCAATCAGATTTTTTTTTTTAAATTTTGGTATGCAGTTTTGTAGCCCATTAAATTTGAGTGTAACAGTGCAGTTTTGAGGTGACTAAGGAGCGTGTCAGACGTGGCAATATATTTCGTACGCACTATATTTCGAAAAGGCTGTAAAATTTTGAGAAATTTTAGAAAGCAGTTGCATAAGCAGTCACACCTTGCATGTAAAGTGTCTTTCGAAAGAGGTTTTTTTTATTTCCGAAAGGCGAATTGCAGATTGTTAGTGCAGCGCGAGCAAGTTGAAATATATTTCCGAAATCGATTTGCGCGCTTTGAGTTGCAGTCACACCTTGCAACTTTCATTTCCGAAACTAATTTCCCAAAAGTGACAGAAAGGTCTTTCTGCCCGTTCACACATGGAAATAAAATTTCTCTTTCTCAATTTGACAGAGAATTGCGTGGAAAAGTTGGAAATATTGCCAAGTCTGACACGCTCTTAAGACTTACAGTTGGTTTTTGGCAATTTTTTTGTTCTCTAAACAAGGATATCTCAGTGTTTTTCTGTGACTTTTTCAAGTCAAACCCACGTTAGAGTTACTTAAGGTAACTTTGCAAACCAGTTTTATAAAGTATTCACAGTGGTAAGCTCGATAAGATCCACATTTGACACTACGCATAGATATCTGCGAAATGCTATTTAAAAACGATTCCTAGTTCGCAAACGACTTCAAAAGCAGAGCTTCATTAAAACAAAATTATGTGGCGGTATTCAAAGGGTAGCCCATACCAATAAACTCGGTAATCCATTCACATAGTACCGTCGGTATTTTGGACATTTTGAACAAACGCTCGTAGTTTGCCAATAATATTCCATCACTATAAAGGCTGGTTTTTGCAACTCGTAAAGAGTTATTGAAACTTGGATGTGATGTTTTGCCACACTCAACATACTCTCCGTCAGACATTTATACTTGTTTTGCTCTCTACAAAACTATGTAACAAGTACATTGAAATTGAACGTTACATTTAGATGAGGCAGTAAATCAGTACCTTGTTTAGTTTTTCGTCAGGTCCTATGTACGGGAACTTATGAAGCTTACCGAACAAAGCGGGAATTTTCATTGTTTGACTTTAGAATTTTATATATTTAAATAAAGGAGTTTGAAAAAGCAAAGGCTTTTTCGCCGTACACCCCTAACCCTAAAGTCTTTTTCCAAGGAAATTAAAAAAAAAAAATCTTTAAATTTTTCGATGTCACTTATGTATGTACATACATTCGGCAATATTTTTTTTTTAAATAGTTCTACTGGAATAATCGAAATACTTCATTCGCAAAAGTTGAATAATTTTTCGTGTACTTTAATTTACTTACATTAGGGTGGTACGTGTGGGTGATAAGAATTGAGATCTGTTAGGTAAGTACTAGAGCGGGGTACTTGAGGTCATTGAACTTTGGAACCAAAAAAAAAAATTTTCTTCTCGAGGCAAAAATATTAATACATCATACTTTAAGATTCGACGGCAAATACCGCAGATATGTCGAAATTGCCTGGTAAAATACTTTTGATTGAAGGTGTATGGCAAACTTTCTGGCACGGTCTAGTATATGTATGTACTTAGGGCGCAGCACTCTTCATAAAAAATCCGCACTATTTTTCCGTAAGAATTCTAGAATTAATTATTTTCTAATTAATTATACTAAATATTTCGGAAAAATATAAGTATTTAGGTGAGCTGAATTGGTTTGAAAATATGTACCTCCAAAATCTCACTATTTTGAATTCGTTCTTAATATTAAATGTTTATATTTTTTTTACGCAGATATTTTAAGCTTTAACTCTTCTATCATCTCAGGTGATTTAAAAAAAAATATTTTTAAAAACGTATTTTATTTAAAAAAAAAATAGAGTTTTAGAAATATTTTGGCAGAAGTCTTAAAATATAATAGATTTTATAATCCGTATTTTTTTGTGAGGCACTCTTATGTGCATACATACATGCTTACATACACAAGTGAATTTTTTAAGCAAAACTTAAATCAATTTAAGCTTGCTACGTAAACTAAAAGTCATTATTGTGCTAAACATTTCTTCATTCATTGTGGTAGTAATGTTGGTTTTATGTTAAATTCGCGCATAAATATGTATCTAAAATCTTTCATAGTCCTTTGCTCAGCTTTAACTAGCAAGTCAATTGTTTAGGTATAATCTACTATAAAATATCGTTTTTAAACATTTTTAAACTTTTTAAATTTGCATACCAAATCATCAAAAGAATAATACTCTGAATGCTTGTAGGTCATATCTTTCCATCCCCTTTCCCCAACTTTGCATTTTCGACCATGCCGTTGTCTTTCTCTTTGCCACTTTAGTCTGTTTAGGCGCCCATTTAAGCGTTTTGCAAGCTTTCTATCTACACAATTGTCTGGCTTACAAAGAAAAATACTATATACCAAGTATAAACTAAAATATGTATTAAAAACAGTTCAAAGGCCGTCACTTTGCTGCAATGCCATTAGCCTAATTACAACGCTTTTACAACAAAACCCATTGACGGTCACTTCTACAAGCAAAGATTATCGCGTCGCCACTTATCTCAGTTGCTTTTGTTTGCTTTTTCATTTGTAAATAGCCATAAAAAATGACTGGGGCTGCTGCCTTTATGTGGTATATATAGTATGTATAGTTCCTGTGACGCTCCTCGCATAGCTTATTTGCCTGCACATTTCACTGCCAATACCACACTCGCTCAATACGAGCGCCAAGCAAGTCAGTTAACTACAAATTCACTTTCACTGCCACGACATTATCCCCCCATTCCCACGCTCGCTCTTCTCTACCTGTTGTTTGTTGTTTACTATTGTTAAATATTGTTAACTGGCCACTTACCGTATTTAGTTTGCAGTTCATCCGCCATTTTTCTATCGTGATCATTTTGCACAACAATTCTCCAGACCTGAGCACCATCGTACCGTCTCAACTGTGCATTTAAATCATTGTCATCATCATTATCATCCTTCATGGTTTGTGTTGCTTGTTGTTGTTGTTTGTTGTTATTATTAAGTTGCATAAATGAGGCATTCACATAATTGAGCACACTATCCATGACATTTATTGGCGCTACTGAGGATGCTGCCACTGCTGCTGCTGGTGGATTGTTGACACCTACGAGTGTTGACGTCGATGGTGCTTCAACATTTTCGATTTCTACCGGCGTGGGTTGCTGTTGCTGTGGATATGTGTGTTCTTGTGGCGGCTGTACGATCGTTGTTAGGAGCGATGTAGCAGGCTCAATGTGCCCACTATTCAGCGATTCTTCAACAACATTACTAGGCACTTGGGCTGGCACACCAGCAGGAGGCTGGCTGAGCTGCGGTTGAGTTTCTGCGTCCGAACTATGTTGTATTTCGATAATTGGCTGCTGTTGTCCGAAAGTGGCTTCTGGTGCCAACTTTTCTGATTCTTCCAGCAGTACTTGCTGCTCCTGTTCTAAGTTTTCTACTTCCTGCTGATTTTCTGTTTCTGATTTTTCTTGTTCGAGTTCAACTATTTGCTGTTGTGGTTCCTCAGACTCTAGCTGCTGTTCCCCCATTAGCGCTTCTATTTGCTGCTGTATTTCTTCCATTTGGCTCGTTTGTGTTTCTTCCCGTGCTGGCTTCTGTTCACTCAATTGTTCTAGATTTTGTTGCTCAGTCGGCATTTCGTTATTTATCATTTCTGGTTGCTCTAACTTTTCTAAATTTTCTGCCTCCAGCTCGGCCGCTGCTTGTGCTAAAATTGAGTCTTCCTCTAATTTCTCTTCCACCGCTTGCTGGTTTTCACTTAGTGTGGCTTCTCCTTTCTCATCAGCTTGAATGACACTTGTATCTTGAAGTTCTGCACTAGTAACTTCTTGTTGCTGGTTGTCCGTCCCCAACTCTTGTTGTTCTACGTCGTTTTGTTTATTTTCTTCTACTGATGCCTCCTCTGGTTGCGTTTGCCCTACAACTGGCTCATCTTGTTTGCTGTCTACGCTTGCAACTTGCTCAGGCTTGCTTTCCATGGGCAGTATTGTCTCTGGTTTCAATTCTTGTTCGCGAATCTCGTCAGCAGCAACTTCCTCTGGTGCAGCTAAGTCTGCCACTTCACCTACAGGGATTGTTTCTTCATCTGCTTTATCTACTGGTTTTAATCCATCCACTTGAATTTTGTCCTGCTTCCGCTTTAACTCTTCTGCTTCATTTCGCTCATCAATCTCTCCTTGCTTAATGTTTTCTTCAGCTGTTTGCGCTTCTTCTGCGGTTTGTATGTCTTCAACTGCTTGACTTCCTTCGACAGTTTGCAATACTTCTTGTGCTGTGTTATTATCTTCGGCAGCTAAAGTTTCTTCAACAGCTTGTTTTTCCTCTGTTGTATGACTCTCTTCCGCAATTTGATCTCCATCTGCTGCGTCGACTACTTCTGCTCTTTGGGGTTCTTCAGCTATTTGAATATCATTGACTATTTTGTGATCCTCCTCCGTTTGACTATCCTCTTTCATCGCATCTTCTTGTTTGCCATCTTCCCGATTGTCCTCGTTCTGTGTAAGCTCCCCTTTTTCTTCAGCAATCATGCCAGCTATCTCCGCTGTTATTTCTTTTTCAATAGATTCCGCCATTGGATTTACTTCATCCTCCTCTGATTTGGTTTCATCCAAATTTTCTTCCCTTTTGACTTCTGACTCACTATTTATTATTTCATGCCCTTCAATATGCTGCTCAGCGTTTTGTGAGTGCTCA
The DNA here is from genome assembly GCF_013731165.1 of Rhagoletis pomonella. NCBI lineage: Eukaryota > Metazoa > Arthropoda > Insecta > Diptera > Tephritidae > Rhagoletis > Rhagoletis pomonella. Next base: position 24,313 of record NW_023460558.1, on the reverse strand, counting down.
GCATCTTCCGCCAAGTCTTCAGACTCTGAAACTTTTTCAATCTGCTCGTTATGTGGCTCTAAGTTTCCTTTATTAGGCTGAACAGCAGCGCTCTCCACTGGCACAAGTTCTGCAGGCTCAATACTTTCAGCCGGCTTAGCTGTTATTTCTTCAGTATTTTCATTTTTCACTAATTGTTCTTTTGTGTCCTCTTTAATTTCATTTTCTTCCAAATTAGCTTCTTCTACAACCGCTTCACTCTCAAGCGAGTGTTCGACATCTTCTTCACTATTTTCATGCTGCGTATGTATTGCGTCGATGGGCACCGAAACAATCACGGGTAACTTATGTTCTTCCATTGCCGATGAGCTCTCAATGGCCGGCTGTTTTTCCTCGTCCTGTTCGTATTTAGAATATTCTGCCTCCTCGACTGCTGCCAAAGTGGTTTCCTGTACTCCCGTAGCTTCACTTTCAGCAGCCGCAGCATTATTTGCTGACTCATTTGCCAATTGTGCTTCTTCCAGACCCTTCTCCACTTCCAGCACTGCATCTGAGATCATGTCAGCTAGAGTTTCATGTTCGGCGCTGATTGTATTCTCACTATCCAAGCCTTCCCCAGCGTTTAATGCGGCAACTTCTAGTTTCTCAACAGATTCCTGTGGCGTTTCATCAACTGCGACTGGCACAATTTCTTGCGTGTCTAGTTCGGTAGGGATCTCCAAAATTTTATCCGTTAAAATTGAAACTTCATCATCCATGCGTCCGTCATCGTGCTGTGAGGCATTATTGTTATGCTTTGTATCTTCTCCGGCAGCCACCGGCTCTTGTTGTTCTACGGGCACTGCAAGAAGGGCCACGTGTAATGGCGCATCATTTGACTCCACCATCAGCATGTCTGCAGTTTCATGAGGCTGTAGATTGTCGTCTGGTCTGCCGTTGCCACCATCAATCGTATTCTTTTCAACACTTTCACGCTCATTGCTTCCACCGGCTGGCACTAACAAATATGCATTCGTATCTCCGCTGTTGGGTACAGCCTCCAACTCCATATCGTCTACCACAATATCTCCACTATGAACCATTTCCGCTTTCTCCTCATTGCTACTTGCTGCCGCCAAAGCCGAATTTAATTCATTTTGATCGACACCCAAACGTTCGAGTGACATTGATGACGCGCGTTGGGCAGCAAAGGAAAGTAATAGTAGAGCGATTGTGTAGAACGCGAACCGCGTTAAAAGCGGCGGCGACGTTAACGAAAACACTTGGGATCTCCCGGCGCACATCTTGACGAGATCTAACACTAAACACTAATGAGACATGTCCCATTGCCGCTATGGCGCTTTTATACCACATTTGGGAAAGTAATTCCATTTCATTTTCGATGTACGCGGCATGCTGCTGCTGCTGCTCACCGCCACTTGCTGTTACTACATTTCAGTGTTTTTTTTTTGGCTACTTCTCTGGCGCTGCTGCTGCTATCTCTTGTTGTCGTTTTGATGCCGGCTGGGCGATCTTTAAATATTGTCGTCAGCGTTTATACTACTATTTGTTATATTTTCTTTCTCCGTTCATTGTGGTTGCTGATATTTTTATGTTAAATACTATTTTGAACAACACAAACTTAGTTGGCCGCATAGAGCAAATGTCGGAGCGTGTTATGTATGTAAATGGGATGACAATGATGACGCGAGTATAAGCGGTGTTAAAAGCCGTTGCGCATGCACTCTGAAAACAGCTTACAACTGGCGTGGTGCTCATTGTTAGCCAGTCGCCTTGCATGTATGTACACCAATCAGCTTCATTTAGCTCCGCTTGACCATTAAAATACTTGTACCTGTAAGTGTTTAGTAATTTCTATGCTGAGAGTCAAGTGACGTTCGCGCGTTTACGATACAAACATCGCCGCGCGTGCAGGTGCCCCGTGCGTAACTAGCTGCGTTGCTCCGCGTCGTCGTTGATTGATGATCAGTGATCGTTGTTAAACTCTTTAAATTTTTTTTTTCTACATTGAACTTTATGTTGATGGCGCCACTGCGCGCTTTTGTATCTCCGTGATTTTATGTTGTTTTTCTTTATTTTCTCTGCTCTCAGCTTCAACTAAATACATACGTTTCGGATTCTGATAGCGGCCGCAACTCGTACATGCTTACTTTCAACTCGCGCACGCGCACGCGCGCCTGTAAAGCTCGACATTTCTCCGACTTGTTTGCATTAGTTAGTGTACTATTTAATGTAGTCATTTTATTTGGCATGAATTCATAATAGTCGCGCATACCGATGTCTTAAATATCGACGACTTAATATGCTCTTAACGTGAGCTAATCTTTTTCTTTTGGCTCTAATATTTTTACAGGATGCATATTAGACCATACCGCCTTACAAGCAAACAAAAAAGTTTAAACATTATTATTCATTTCGTAAGAATATTTGAAAAAAAAACATATTTATAACGGGTATAACGTCCTCTCGCGTTGATCACGCATTCCACTCGGGTAGGCATACTTTCGTACAGTTTCCGAGTAAAGTCCGGCGAAATAGTTTCTTTAAACTTTTTGACATTACTCAGCTTTGGCTGACGTACCTTTGTTTTTAAAAATTGACCACATGTTCTCAATGAGATTCGAGTTCAGGCGTTTTCCCCGGCCTTGATATCGACACAATCCACAAAAGAGATTGAAAAGTGAAATGTTACGCGCCCGCTTAGCCCCTCAATAGTTGGTAAAAGGCAGTCTTTAATAATGCCAATGTAGGCGGTGGAGTTAACGTATCCCTCCAGTAACAAAATTTTACATAAGTTTACATTTTTCGCAGTCGTTTCATGACCAATTTCTTTTTTTTTCGCGACGCTGTCCCCCTGAGATGCTAATTTTCATGTTGATGCTATCGTTCAATTTCACGGAAATTTCTGCAGCAGTTGTAAATCGATTCCACAGAGCTACCTTGACAATATTCCTAGCATCACGCTAAGTGGTTTTCGTGGTGGTCCACCTCCAGTACGACGGTCCAAACAACCCGGTTCCGTACATTTCGTCCAGAATCTTTTCACAGATGATTCATTGCAATGTAATGCGCGTGAGATATCGACATTTCGCTTGTTTGGCCGCCTGATTTATATACATTTTTTGCTTTTCGGATAAAATCATTGATTTTTTTTTTTAAATATCGGTGCTTTCACAAAAACTGATAGGCACTTACTATATTTTTCGTCATAAAACATCACATAATAATGCCTTGATCACACCTATCGAGTTGAATGGCGAGACAGTAACTTGGCCGTGTGATCGTTCTGTATAAACAATTTGGCGAGTAGTCGACCTAACTGGCGAGAGAGTCGCTAGAAACTTGGCTGAGTATTACTTCCCCGCTTCATGCTTCACCCCTCGCGCTACGATTCACAGACTCGCTCGTCGCATAAAAATACGCCACGTGGCTAAATATGCACGTAAAGACGCCTACTCACCCACACAAATCTTTCGGGCCAGTGTTATCTTATAGTCACTCTACTCGTTAGGTGTGATCAAGGCATAAGCTAAGAATTTATCGATAGTCACTACAAAAAACAAAAAAGTTCCGCTTTTACTAGCACGGTGCTGCCATATTTTTACTCACTTATTTAAATAAAGAGCTTATTGAAACTGAAAAACATTTAATTGAGAATTAAAAAAACTTTACAGTAGAAACGCTGTAACAGGGAAAAAGTTGTCGTTTTTTACCGTTAGTGCACATTCGGCAATAATTTTTTTTTGCTGGAATGATCAAAATACTTCCTTAGTAAAAGTTAAATAATTTTTCACGAGCTTTAATTTATTCATTCAGGTGGTCCATTAGGGTGTTGGGAACTGAGATCTGGTGGGTAACTACTAGAACTTGAAGTCAATGAACTTTGGAGAAAAATGTCTTCCCGAGACAAAAAATATCGATATATAATTTCTCGTTCCCACGACAGGCTGGTCTACGTAACCGGAATCCACTATTAAAACTCTTTGGGGAAGAACGAGTCAACTAACATCACGTGAATTAACCGGCATATATGTATGTGCATATGCATGTATTTGACGACCTAGTGTGTGTTTTATTTTGAAAAGTGTATATATAACTTTATGTCTACATTAGGGTGGTCCTTAAAACCAAATGAGCGATTTTTTTTAGTCTCACCGCTTCAATCTGTAATACCACGGTCACGGATAGGAGGCGGTTAAGGCGTGTCGCACAGGGGCCAAACTTCAGATTCCACTATAGAGACTCAAAAAATTAAAATTAATTTTTTTGCCAACTCATACCCAAAATCGATACTACCGTAGTCGAAGATGTCACATATAAATTGTGGTCCCGATTGGAGTCGGTTAAGGCTTGTCACTATGGGGTCCAAGGCCAGATGCTCCTTGGAGACTCAAAAAATTAAAAATATTTATTTCATTTCATACCCAAAATCGATACTACTAAAGTCGAGGATATCACATAAACATTTAGTCCCGATTGGAGTCGGTTAAGACGTCTTCATAGAGTAATCTGAATTTTGACCCCTGTGCGCCACGCCTTAACCGACTCCAATCAGGGCCAAGATTTATATATGATATCTTCGACTATAGTAGTATCGATTTTGAGCATTGGATGAAAAAATAATAATTTTATTTTTTGAGTCTCCATAGAGGAATCTGAACTTTCCCCCCCTGTGCGACACGCCTTAACCGTCTCCAATTGGGACCAAAATGTATATGTGGTATCTTCGACTATAGTAGCATCCACGTAGTGGTTGAGGCTTAGGAAATCTGATGTAAAAATTTACTTCCTACATTTAAGGACCACCCTAGTCTACATACATACATATGTACAGTATATGCCACGTTCAATCTGTATTCTTCATTGCATTTTGTTTACTTAACATACTTGTGTTATAATCTTGATTTCATTTGCTGTTTGTAATTTGACCATTCATATTTTTTTCCTTTTCATAGATGTAATAATAACCGCATATAACCGCGCAGACGCACATTTGCCGTTGTAAAAATATTGCTTCTTTTTTTATTTGTACACCATCAACTTAAGCTATTCTGCGTTTTTTGTTGTCGTTGTAATCCCATTACTTTTTTGTTGTCGTTGTAATCCCATTGCGGTTAGTAGGTCAAATATGTTTACTGATTTTTAGTATTCTAATTGCATTTGTTTAGATATTTGCATAGATATCGGTAGAATCGATAAATAGGTGGATCACTCGTTGGATCAATAAGTGATCAGTGCTGTGTATTTTTGAATATTTGATCTCCTTTGTTAAGCGTTGTAATACAAATTTACTCTTCGACTCAAATTGACAAACCTATGAATAAGGCGATACATTGTTTGATTAAGAAGTGTATACCTTGTGAATGCAAAATATTCCTATTTATTGGAAATATTAACTGTAAATTTTTCTATAGATGCCAGATTGGACATTTGGCGATTACAAATGTTGTTTTTTAAGGTTTTCGCTCATTGGGATATATAATTGCATCTTTACTTATATTATATTCAATATTTGTAAATGCTTCATCATTAACTTTATTTTGTGTCACTTTCGCTGGCCAATATTTTGGATGGATCGAAAGATACGCCTACTCGATTCATACCCATTCGATTTCATTCTAAACGATTTTGCAATTAACTTCAATTACAAATGAAATCATACGCGCTTTGACTCCTTTCACTTTCACAAAAGCAAAGCAATATTTTTGTATTGGCAGCCCAAGTGGATTTATCAAACCACTTAAGGTCACAATCTGTTCGACTGAAATCGCCAACTTTTAATCCCAAGCAGTGAAATTGTCCTCCACAATTTTTATTTTATTTTATATTAAACTTTTTGCCAGCGGCATTTGATCATAAGTTGCTTAAGTACCCGTGAAATTCGCGTTTAGCTGTGAATTTCATTCGAACCGTAGATCAAATAAAATGATAATTTTCGCAAATTTCTTTTAAACACTTGTTAAACTGCGTGCAGACCCCCTCCATCGCCTAAAAAGATTTCACACTTGTGTAGAGGCCAAAAATTTTCTCGAATTGTGCTTGAAATTCAAACTCTTTTGTGTTGGTAAAACAAAAAAAAAAATCGATAAGTGGGCGTTTTTGCATCTTTTCGTCGATCGCCTATTTAGTCGTGCTCCTTTCGACGCTTTGAACGCCGCTGGGCATGCGCCCGTACATCAAAAAATCTAAAGTTTCTGCTTGCACCATTTCAAGTGCTGCACCTTCATTCGTTTCTTCGTTGTTGTTATAGCGGCTCAAGCCGCAAGTGGCACCTCTCTTATGCTAGCCGACTTAGATCGTCCGCTAAAGCTGTGCTGGTCTTGTACTATCTATATGTAGTTGCTTTTTCATTTTTTTTTTTTTGTTTTTTCACATTGCGGCCAGGTACAGATGAATTGATCCGATAGAAGGAAATTGGAAATTTTTTGGCGTTTTCTATCCATAAGTTTGTTCAACTACTAGCTTTAAT
>NW_023460558.1:0-17765 GCF_013731165.1 Rhagoletis pomonella | reverse complement strand
ATTAAAGCTAGTAGTTGAACAAACTTATGGATAGAAAACGCCAAAAAATTTCCAATTTCCTTCTATCGGATCAATTCATCTGTACCTGGCCGCAATGTGAAAAAACAAAAAAAAAAAAATGAAAAAGCAACTACATATAGATAGTACAAGACCAGCACAGCTTTAGCGGACGATCTAAGTCGGCTAGCATAAGAGAGGTGCCACTTGCGGCTTGAGCCGCTATAACAACAACGAAGAAACGAATGAAGGTGCAGCACTTGAAATGGTGCAAGCAGAAACTTTAGATTTTTTGATGTACGGGCGCATGCCCAGCGGCGTTCAAAGCGTCGAAAGGAGCACGACTAAATAGGCGATCGACGAAAAGATGCAAAAACGCCCACTTATCGATTTTTTTTTTTGTTTTACCAACACAAAAGAGTTTGAATTTCAAGCACAATTCGAGAAAATTTTTGGCCTCTACACAAGTGTGAAATCTTTTTAGGCGATGGAGGGGGTCTGCACGCAGTTTAACAAGTGTTTAAAAGAAATTTGCGAAAATTATCATTTTATTTGATCTACGGTTCGAATGAAATTCACAGCTAAACGCGAATTTCACGGGTACTTAAGCAACTTATGATCAAATGCCGCTGGCAAAAAGTTTAATATAAAATAAAATAAAAATTGTGGAGGACAATTTCACTGCTTGGGATTAAAAGTTGGCGATTTCAGTCGAACAGATTGTGACCTTAAGTGGTTTGATAAATCCACTTGGGCTGCCAATACAAAAATATTGCTTTGCTTTTGTGAAAGTGAAAGGAGTCAAAGCGCGTATGATTTCATTTGTAATTGAAGTTAATTGCAAAATCGTTTAGAATGAAATCGAATGGGTATGAATCGAGTAGGCGTATCTTTCGATCCATCCAAAATATTGGCCAGCGAAAGTGACACAAAATAAAGTTAATGATGAAGCATTTACAAATATTGAATATAATATAAGTAAAGATGCAATTATATATCCCAATGAGCGAAAACCTTAAAAAACAACATTTGTAATCGCCAAATGTCCAATCTGGCATCTATAGAAAAATTTACAGTTAATATTTCCAATAAATAGGAATATTTTGCATTCACAAGGTATACACTTCTTAATCAAACAATGTATCGCCTTATTCATAGGTTTGTCAATTTGAGTCGAAGAGTAAATTTGTATTACAACGCTTAACAAAGGAGATCAAATATTCAAAAATACACAGCACTGATCACTTATTGATCCAACGAGTGATCCACCTATTTATCGATTCTACCGATATCTATGCAAATATCTAAACAAATGCAATTAGAATACTAAAAATCAGTAAACATATTTGACCTACTAACCGCAATGGGATTACAACGACAACAAAAAAGTAATGGGATTACAACGACAACAAAAAACGCAGAATAGCTTAAGTTGATGGTGTACAAATAAAAAAAGAAGCAATATTTTTACAACGGCAAATGTGCGTCTGCGCGGTTATATGCGGTTATTATTACATCTATGAAAAGGAAAAAAATATGAATGGTCAAATTACAAACAGCAAATGAAATCAAGATTATAACACAAGTATGTTAAGTAAACAAAATGCAATGAAGAATACAGATTGAACGTGGCATATACTGTACATATGTATGTATGTAGACTAGGGTGGTCCTTAAATGTAGGAAGTAAATTTTTACATCAGATTTCCTAAGCCTCAACCACTACGTGGATGCTACTATAGTCGAAGATACCACATATACATTTTGGTCCCAATTGGAGACGGTTAAGGCGTGTCGCACAGGGGGGGAAAGTTCAGATTCCTCTATGGAGACTCAAAAAATAAAATTATTATTTTTTCATCCAATGCTCAAAATCGATACTACTATAGTCGAAGATATCATATATAAATCTTGGCCCTGATTGGAGTCGGTTAAGGCGTGGCGCACAGGGGTCAAAATTCAGATTACTCTATGAAGACGTCTTAACCGACTCCAATCGGGACTAAATGTTTATGTGATATCCTCGACTTTAGTAGTATCGATTTTGGGTATGAAATGAAATAAATATTTTTAATTTTTTGAGTCTCCAAGGAGCATCTGGCCTTGGACCCCATAGTGACAAGCCTTAACCGACTCCAATCGGGACCACAATTTATATGTGACATCTTCGACTACGGTAGTATCGATTTTGGGTATGAGTTGGCAAAAAAATTAATTTTAATTTTTTGAGTCTCTATAGTGGAATCTGAAGTTTGGCCCCTGTGCGACACGCCTTAACCGCCTCCTATCCGTGACCGTGGTATTACAGATTGAAGCGGTGAGACTAAAAAAAATCGCTCATTTGGTTTTAAGGACCACCCTAATGTAGACATAAAGTTATATATACACTTTTCAAAATAAAACACACACTAGGTCGTCAAATACATGCATATGCACATACATATATGCCGGTTAATTCACGTGATGTTAGTTGACTCGTTCTTCCCCAAAGAGTTTTAATAGTGGATTCCGGTTACGTAGACCAGCCTGTCGTGGGAACGAGAAATTATATATCGATATTTTTTGTCTCGGGAAGACATTTTTCTCCAAAGTTCATTGACTTCAAGTTCTAGTAGTTACCCACCAGATCTCAGTTCCCAACACCCTAATGGACCACCTGAATGAATAAATTAAAGCTCGTGAAAAATTATTTAACTTTTACTAAGGAAGTATTTTGATCATTCCAGCAAAAAAAAATTATTGCCGAATGTGCACTAACGGTAAAAAACGACAACTTTTTCCCTGTTACAGCGTTTCTACTGTAAAGTTTTTTTAATTCTCAATTAAATGTTTTTCAGTTTCAATAAGCTCTTTATTTAAATAAGTGAGTAAAAATATGGCAGCACCGTGCTACAATTGGTAGTAAAAGCGGAACTTTTTTATTTTTTGTAGTGACTAACGATAAATTCTTAGCTTATGCCTTGATCACACCCAGTGTACGAAAATAAACTATATTGTACGTAACTATTTCGTTTCGTTTATTACTTCAACAGTTCGGTACAATACGAATACAAAACGGCTGAGTTCACTTTGGCGATAGTACACTACAGTAGTTTAGTAGTTACAGGCGAAACAACAAACAAAATGAATCGTGCAGAGAAAAATATATGTATGTATGAACATATATGCAATAACTAAATACAAAACGAATGGCTGCAATGAATAAAAAAATAAAAATGTTTTTTAATTGAATTGGATATGAAAATTTACAGAAAAAAATATTTTTCACGCAATTGAAACGTTTGCATACATATAAAACGTACCCTATGGTACAATTGTCACAAACGAAAAGCAAACGTTTTTCGTTGGGGAAAATGACAGTGAATCTTACAATTTGTTTCTGACTATGTACAAAACTGTACAAAACCACAAATGATATGATGATCGATGAGCAAATGGGAATTGTTTTGTACAGTTTATTTTCGTACCCTGATCACACCTAACGAGTAGAGTGGCGAGACTATAAGATAACACTGGCCCGAAAGATTTGTGTGGGTGAGTAGGCGTCTTTACGTGCATATTTAGCTACGTGGCGTATTTTTATGCGACGAGCGAGTCTGCGAATCGCTGCGCGAGGGGTGAGGCATGAAGCGGGGAAGTAATACTCAGCCAAGTTTCTAACGACTCTCTCGCCAGTTAGGTCGACTACTCGCCAAATTGTTTATACAGAACGAGCACACGGCCAAGTTACTGTCTCGCCATTCTACTCGATAGGTGTGATCAAGGCATTATTATGTGATGTTTTATGACGAAAAATATAGTAAGTGCCTATCAGTTTTTGTGAAAGCATATTTAAAAAAAAATCAATGATTTTATCCGAAAAGCAAAAAATGTACATAATTGTATATAGGCGGCCAAACAAGCGAAATGTCGATATCTCACGCGCAGTACATTGCAATGAATCATCTGTGAAAAGATTCTGGACGAAATGTACGGAACCGGGTAGTTTGGACCGTCGTACTGGAGGTGGACGACCACGAAAACCACTTAGCGTGATGCTAGGAATATTGTCAAGGTTGCTCTGTGGAATCGATTTACAACTGCTGCAGAAATTTCCGTGAAATTGAACGATAGCATCAACATGAAAATTAGCATCTCAGCGGCACAGCGTCGCGAAAAAAAAAGAAATTGGTCATGAAACGACTGCGAAAAATGTAAACTTATGTAAAATTTTGTTACTGGAGGGATACGTTAACTCCACCGCCTACATTGGCATTATTAAAGACTGCCTTTTACCAACTATTGAGGGGCTAAGCGGGCGCGTAACATTTCACTTTTCAATCTCTTTTGTGGATTGTGTCGATATCAAGGCCGGGGAAAACGCCTGAACTCGAATCTCATTGAGAACATGTGGTCAATTTTTAAAAACAAAGGTACGTCAGCCAAAGCTGAGTAATGTCAAAAAGTTTAAAGAAACTATTTCGCCGGACTTTACTCGGAAACTGTACGAAAGTATGCCTACCCGAGTGGAATGCGTGATCAACGCGAGAGGACGTTATACCCGTTATAAATATGTTTTTTTTTCAAATATTCTTACGAAATGAATAATAATGTTTAAACTTTTTTGTTTGCTTGTAAGGCGGTATGGTCTAATATGCATCCTGTAAAAATATTAGAGCCAAAAGAAAAAGATTAGCTCACGTTAAGAGCATATTAAGTCGTCGATATTTAAGACATCGGTATGCGCGACTATTATGAATTCATGCCAAATAAAATGACTACATTAAATAGTACACTAACTAATGCAAACAAGTCGGAGAAATGTCGAGCTTTACAGGCGCGCGTGCGCGTGCGCGAGTTGAAAGTAAGCATGTACGAGTTGCGGCCGCTATCAGAATCCGAAACGTATGTATTTAGTTGAAGCTGAGAGCAGAGAAAATAAAGAAAAACAACATAAAATCACGGAGATACAAAAGCGCGCAGTGGCGCCATCAACATAAAGTTCAATGTAGAAAAAAAAAATTTAAAGAGTTTAACAACGATCACTGATCATCAATCAACGACGACGCGGAGCAACGCAGCTAGTTACGCACGGGGCACCTGCACGCGCGGCGATGTTTGTATCGTAAACGCGCGAACGTCACTTGACTCTCAGCATAGAAATTACTAAACACTTACAGGTACAAGTATTTTAATGGTCAAGCGGAGCTAAATGAAGCTGATTGGTGTACATACATGCAAGGCGACTGGCTAACAATGAGCACCACGCCAGTTGTAAGCTGTTTTCAGAGTGCATGCGCAACGGCTTTTAACACCGCTTATACTCGCGTCATCATTGTCATCCCATTTACATACATAACACGCTCCGACATTTGCTCTATGCGGCCAACTAAGTTTGTGTTGTTCAAAATAGTATTTAACATAAAAATATCAGCAACCACAATGAACGGAGAAAGAAAATATAACAAATAGTAGTATAAACGCTGACGACAATATTTAAAGATCGCCCAGCCGGCATCAAAACGACAACAAGAGATAGCAGCAGCAGCGCCAGAGAAGTAGCCAAAAAAAAAACACTGAAATGTAGTAACAGCAAGTGGCGGTGAGCAGCAGCAGCAGCATGCCGCGTACATCGAAAATGAAATGGAATTACTTTCCCAAATGTGGTATAAAAGCGCCATAGCGGCAATGGGACATGTCTCATTAGTGTTTAGTGTTAGATCTCGTCAAGATGTGCGCCGGGAGATCCCAAGTGTTTTCGTTAACGTCGCCGCCGCTTTTAACGCGGTTCGCGTTCTACACAATCGCTCTACTATTACTTTCCTTTGCTGCCCAACGCGCGTCATCAATGTCACTCGAACGTTTGGGTGTCGATCAAAATGAATTAAATTCGGCTTTGGCGGCAGCAAGTAGCAATGAGGAGAAAGCGGAAATGGTTCATAGTGGAGATATTGTGGTAGACGATATGGAGTTGGAGGCTGTACCCAACAGCGGAGATACGAATGCATATTTGTTAGTGCCAGCCGGTGGAAGCAATGAGCGTGAAAGTGTTGAAAAGAATACGATTGATGGTGGCAACGGCAGACCAGACGACAATCTACAGCCTCATGAAACTGCAGACATGCTGATGGTGGAGTCAAATGATGCGCCATTACACGTGGCCCTTCTTGCAGTGCCCGTAGAACAACAAGAGCCGGTGGCTGCCGGAGAAGATACAAAGCATAACAATAATGCCTCACAGCACGATGACGGACGCATGGATGATGAAGTTTCAATTTTAACGGATAAAATTTTGGAGATCCCTACCGAACTAGACACGCAAGAAATTGTGCCAGTCGCAGTTGATGAAACGCCACAGGAATCTGTTGAGAAACTAGAAGTTGCCGCATTAAACGCTGGGGAAGGCTTGGATAGTGAGAATACAATCAGCGCCGAACATGAAACTCTAGCTGACATGATCTCAGATGCAGTGCTGGAAGTGGAGAAGGGTCTGGAAGAAGCACAATTGGCAAATGAGTCAGCAAATAATGCTGCGGCTGCTGAAAGTGAAGCTACGGGAGTACAGGAAACCACTTTGGCAGCAGTCGAGGAGGCAGAATATTCTAAATACGAACAGGACGAGGAAAAACAGCCGGCCATTGAGAGCTCATCGGCAATGGAAGAACATAAGTTACCCGTGATTGTTTCGGTGCCCATCGACGCAATACATACGCAGCATGAAAATAGTGAAGAAGATGTCGAACACTCGCTTGAGAGTGAAGCGGTTGTAGAAGAAGCTAATTTGGAAGAAAATGAAATTAAAGAGGACACAAAAGAACAATTAGTGAAAAATGAAAATACTGAAGAAATAACAGCTAAGCCGGCTGAAAGTATTGAGCCTGCAGAACTTGTGCCAGTGGAGAGCGCTGCTGTTCAGCCTAATAAAGGAAACTTAGAGCCACATAACGAGCAGATTGAAAAAGTTTCAGAGTCTGAAGACTTGGCGGAAGATGCTGAGCACTCACAAAACGCTGAGCAGCATATTGAAGGGCATGAAATAATAAATAGTGAGTCAGAAGTCAAAAGGGAAGAAAATTTGGATGAAACCAAATCAGAGGAGGATGAAGTAAATCCAATGGCGGAATCTATTGAAAAAGAAATAACAGCGGAGATAGCTGGCATGATTGCTGAAGAAAAAGGGGAGCTTACACAGAACGAGGACAATCGGGAAGATGGCAAACAAGAAGATGCGATGAAAGAGGATAGTCAAACGGAGGAGGATCACAAAATAGTCAATGATATTCAAATAGCTGAAGAACCCCAAAGAGCAGAAGTAGTCGACGCAGCAGATGGAGATCAAATTGCGGAAGAGAGTCATACAACAGAGGAAAAACAAGCTGTTGAAGAAACTTTAGCTGCCGAAGATAATAACACAGCACAAGAAGTATTGCAAACTGTCGAAGGAAGTCAAGCAGTTGAAGACATACAAACCGCAGAAGAAGCGCAAACAGCTGAAGAAAACATTAAGCAAGGAGAGATTGATGAGCGAAATGAAGCAGAAGAGTTAAAGCGGAAGCAGGACAAAATTCAAGTGGATGGATTAAAACCAGTAGATAAAGCAGATGAAGAAACAATCCCTGTAGGTGAAGTGGCAGACTTAGCTGCACCAGAGGAAGTTGCTGCTGACGAGATTCGCGAACAAGAATTGAAACCAGAGACAATACTGCCCATGGAAAGCAAGCCTGAGCAAGTTGCAAGCGTAGACAGCAAACAAGATGAGCCAGTTGTAGGGCAAACGCAACCAGAGGAGGCATCAGTAGAAGAAAATAAACAAAACGACGTAGAACAACAAGAGTTGGGGACGGACAACCAGCAACAAGAAGTTACTAGTGCAGAACTTCAAGATACAAGTGTCATTCAAGCTGATGAGAAAGGAGAAGCCACACTAAGTGAAAACCAGCAAGCGGTGGAAGAGAAATTAGAGGAAGACTCAATTTTAGCACAAGCAGCGGCCGAGCTGGAGGCAGAAAATTTAGAAAAGTTAGAGCAACCAGAAATGATAAATAACGAAATGCCGACTGAGCAACAAAATCTAGAACAATTGAGTGAACAGAAGCCAGCACGGGAAGAAACACAAACGAGCCAAATGGAAGAAATACAGCAGCAAATAGAAGCGCTAATGGGGGAACAGCAGCTAGAGTCTGAGGAACCACAACAGCAAATAGTTGAACTCGAACAAGAAAAATCAGAAACAGAAAATCAGCAGGAAGTAGAAAACTTAGAACAGGAGCAGCAAGTACTGCTGGAAGAATCAGAAAAGTTGGCACCAGAAGCCACTTTCGGACAACAGCAGCCAATTATCGAAATACAACATAGTTCGGACGCAGAAACTCAACCGCAGCTCAGCCAGCCTCCTGCTGGTGTGCCAGCCCAAGTGCCTAGTAATGTTGTTGAAGAATCGCTGAATAGTGGGCACATTGAGCCTGCTACATCGCTCCTAACAACGATCGTACAGCCGCCACAAGAACACACATATCCACAGCAACAGCAACCCACGCCGGTAGAAATCGAAAATGTTGAAGCACCATCGACGTCAACACTCGTAGGTGTCAACAATCCACCAGCAGCAGCAGTGGCAGCATCCTCAGTAGCGCCAATAAATGTCATGGATAGTGTGCTCAATTATGTGAATGCCTCATTTATGCAACTTAATAATAACAACAAACAACAACAACAAGCAACACAAACCATGAAGGATGATAATGATGATGACAATGATTTAAATGCACAGTTGAGACGGTACGATGGTGCTCAGGTCTGGAGAATTGTTGTGCAAAATGATCACGATAGAAAAATGGCGGATGAACTGCAAACTAAATACGGTAAGTGGCCAGTTAACAATATTTAACAATAGTAAACAACAAACAACAGGTAGAGAAGAGCGAGCGTGGGAATGGGGGGATAATGTCGTGGCAGTGAAAGTGAATTTGTAGTTAACTGACTTGCTTGGCGCTCGTATTGAGCGAGTGTGGTATTGGCAGTGAAATGTGCAGGCAAATAAGCTATGCGAGGAGCGTCACAGGAACTATACATACTATATATACCACATAAAGGCAGCAGCCCCAGTCATTTTTTATGGCTATTTACAAATGAAAAAGCAAACAAAAGCAACTGAGATAAGTGGCGACGCGATAATCTTTGCTTGTAGAAGTGACCGTCAATGGGTTTTGTTGTAAAAGCGTTGTAATTAGGCTAATGGCATTGCAGCAAAGTGACGGCCTTTGAACTGTTTTTAATACATATTTTAGTTTATACTTGGTATATAGTATTTTTCTTTGTAAGCCAGACAATTGTGTAGATAGAAAGCTTGCAAAACGCTTAAATGGGCGCCTAAACAGACTAAAGTGGCAAAGAGAAAGACAACGGCATGGTCGAAAATGCAAAGTTGGGGAAAGGGGATGGAAAGATATGACCTACAAGCATTCAGAGTATTATTCTTTTGATGATTTGGTATGCAAATTTAAAAAGTTTAAAAATGTTTAAAAACGATATTTTATAGTAGATTATACCTAAACAATTGACTTGCTAGTTAAAGCTGAGCAAAGGACTATGAAAGATTTTAGATACATATTTATGCGCGAATTTAACATAAAACCAACATTACTACCACAATGAATGAAGAAATGTTTAGCACAATAATGACTTTTAGTTTACGTAGCAAGCTTAAATTGATTTAAGTTTTGCTTAAAAAATTCACTTGTGTATGTAAGCATGTATGTATGCACATAAGAGTGCCTCACAAAAAAATACGGATTATAAAATCTATTATATTTTAAGACTTCTGCCAAAATATTTCTAAAACTCTATTTTTTTTTTAAATAAAATACGTTTTTAAAAATATTTTTTTTTAAATCACCTGAGATGATAGAAGAGTTAAAGCTTAAAATATCTGCGTAAAAAAAATATAAACATTTAATATTAAGAACGAATTCAAAATAGTGAGATTTTGGAGGTACATATTTTCAAACCAATTCAGCTCACCTAAATACTTATATTTTTCCGAAATATTTAGTATAATTAATTAGAAAATAATTAATTCTAGAATTCTTACGGAAAAATAGTGCGGATTTTTTATGAAGAGTGCTGCGCCCTAAGTACATACATATACTAGACCGTGCCAGAAAGTTTGCCATACACCTTCAATCAAAAGTATTTTACCAGGCAATTTCGACATATCTGCGGTATTTGCCGTCGAATCTTAAAGTATGATGTATTAATATTTTTGCCTCGAGAAGAAAATTTTTTTTTTTGGTTCCAAAGTTCAATGACCTCAAGTACCCCGCTCTAGTACTTACCTAACAGATCTCAATTCTTATCACCCACACGTACCACCCTAATGTAAGTAAATTAAAGTACACGAAAAATTATTCAACTTTTGCGAATGAAGTATTTCGATTATTCCAGTAGAACTATTTAAAAAAAAAATATTGCCGAATGTATGTACATACATAAGTGACATCGAAAAATTTAAAGATTTTTTTTTTTTAATTTCCTTGGAAAAAGACTTTAGGGTTAGGGGTGTACGGCGAAAAAGCCTTTGCTTTTTCAAACTCCTTTATTTAAATATATAAAATTCTAAAGTCAAACAATGAAAATTCCCGCTTTGTTCGGTAAGCTTCATAAGTTCCCGTACATAGGACCTGACGAAAAACTAAACAAGGTACTGATTTACTGCCTCATCTAAATGTAACGTTCAATTTCAATGTACTTGTTACATAGTTTTGTAGAGAGCAAAACAAGTATAAATGTCTGACGGAGAGTATGTTGAGTGTGGCAAAACATCACATCCAAGTTTCAATAACTCTTTACGAGTTGCAAAAACCAGCCTTTATAGTGATGGAATATTATTGGCAAACTACGAGCGTTTGTTCAAAATGTCCAAAATACCGACGGTACTATGTGAATGGATTACCGAGTTTATTGGTATGGGCTACCCTTTGAATACCGCCACATAATTTTGTTTTAATGAAGCTCTGCTTTTGAAGTCGTTTGCGAACTAGGAATCGTTTTTAAATAGCATTTCGCAGATATCTATGCGTAGTGTCAAATGTGGATCTTATCGAGCTTACCACTGTGAATACTTTATAAAACTGGTTTGCAAAGTTACCTTAAGTAACTCTAACGTGGGTTTGACTTGAAAAAGTCACAGAAAAACACTGAGATATCCTTGTTTAGAGAACAAAAAAATTGCCAAAAACCAACTGTAAGTCTTAAGAGCGTGTCAGACTTGGCAATATTTCCAACTTTTCCACGCAATTCTCTGTCAAATTGAGAAAGAGAAATTTTATTTCCATGTGTGAACGGGCAGAAAGACCTTTCTGTCACTTTTGGGAAATTAGTTTCGGAAATGAAAGTTGCAAGGTGTGACTGCAACTCAAAGCGCGCAAATCGATTTCGGAAATATATTTCAACTTGCTCGCGCTGCACTAACAATCTGCAATTCGCCTTTCGGAAATAAAAAAAACCTCTTTCGAAAGACACTTTACATGCAAGGTGTGACTGCTTATGCAACTGCTTTCTAAAATTTCTCAAAATTTTACAGCCTTTTCGAAATATAGTGCGTACGAAATATATTGCCACGTCTGACACGCTCCTTAGTCACCTCAAAACTGCACTGTTACACTCAAATTTAATGGGCTACAAAACTGCATACCAAAATTTAAAAAAAAAAATCTGATTGAAAAGTTTGAACTTTTGACGAAGTTTCCTAATTTTTTTATGAAGTTCGAAATTCGGACTTACATGGCTTTTGTTAAATAGTGAGCTGTTCTTTCATATAAATAAATAAAACATAAAAAATAGCCAAAACTTGTTAAAATTTTACGTGCCTATTTATTTTCCCGCCACTGTATATAAAAAAGACTACTACGTAATATTTTCTGTTACGATTTTTCACGCCCTTAACTCCGATTTAGGCTTACCGTAGCATCTAATCTCGATCCCGACAACGACTTACATATTTAATTACATAAATTAGTTGCATTTTGTCAAATCCATGCTAATTAATCTGCGCAACCGCATCAAGTAGTTTACAGCATTACTATTTAACTAAAGAAAAGTTTCACATATGAAAGTCACAACACTTTGCTGCATTTGCAATTAGGCTGCCTCAATACCCTCTACAAAAGTCCACCATTCATTTATTTATTTTAATTTTTGTATTAAGTTTAATTTCACTTTGGTTTCTAATTTGACTAACTGATTTTGTATGCTGCAGCATGCTGCTCCATCACACAACGCTGCTATGCATAAAAAAATTTGTATGCAATTTGCATTTAAGACGAGCAAAGAAAGGAGACTGACTGACTATACGGACTATGAAGTGAACAAAAGCGGTAGCTTTCTTTGCAAAGGCTTGAATGCGAAAGTAAAAGTTAAAAATTTTGTAAAGCAATAAAAATAAGTAATCTACATAAATTCAAATCATTCAAAACGATGGAGAAAGAAATTCATTGAGACAAATATTTTAAACGAAAAAATAGAAAATTAGCCTACCAAACAGCAGTTTATGCAGTTAACATAGATTTTTAAATTAAGTAAATTTTCAGCATAAAATACGAAAATAACGCTTCTTTGAAGTTTTGCTGATAATACATAAGTATGTATGTACATGTATGTATGTAGGTATTTACAAAGGTCGCGGCAAAACATCAATAAACACTGCAAAAAATTATGCGACTAACTTCTAAAGAGCGTAGGTCCGGATTGATCTCCGTTGGGCATTCATTATTATATACATACGTCTCATGTATTACTGTACTAAATAGTTCTCGACTAATCTCTTTTGGATGCAATTCGCTATTAAGCTTCGAAGTTCCATATTCAGCATTGTCATAGTAGGCAGAGTATTCACGCCTGAAGTCCCCAGCTCGAAGCTTATCGAGTGACGATTTATATTTTTAAAAACTGACTAAATATTTTCTTTTAATAACTATGTACCCGTCCAGTAACTACAATTAGTTACACTATTGCGACTGAAGCCCTTTAGTCAATCCGGACTAGTCGCATTTTTTAGATTAACTATGTATGTACATCAGACTGTCCAAAAACACCAAAGCTGTTTTTTTTTTTTAACGCATACCCCATCGTTTTATTGGTTTTGTCTTAAAAACTACCCCAATAAAATGTTATGCAATTCGGACCACGGCAACCCGTGCCGACTTGCGGTCAAAATTATCAGAATAATTTTTCTGCAGTTCGCGTGCTTTGTTAACTTACTCATTTTACTTCTATATAAGGCGACATTACCATACTCCTTACAGTATTAGGGCATAATATTTAGTAAATCTTCGTTTTTAGTATTTATTTACCAGGTAGTTAGGATTTTTTCCAAAGGACCATAAATTACAATATTTTTCCAAAAGTTTACACAAAATATGGAAATATGGGTATCAGTTAAGGGAAAAATTCAAAACAATGTTAATTAATAACTTCTCTTTTCAATTATCCTTTTGGAAAATGTCAAAAATGTCCTTGAAAGAATATTATCCTTCAAGATTTTTAATTTTTAATGCATTTTTAAGAATTATGGTTTAATTTAAATTCTATAAATATATACAAAGATACTAATCTAAGGATAATAGCAAAGGATATTTTAGTTTAATTAATTTTTTCTATGTCCTTGGGAGAAATCGTGCCATCGTATTAAAAATTTAAAGATGCAGATTTACTAGACTAGAAATGCGCTAAAATATGGGAAACATATCGAACATTTCGCATTTCCAAAGTTTTCATGGACGATTAATTCAAGTTATTAACTAAAACTTTAACTAAAAGTCGGCAATCGGTTATCGTTATCCTGCGGTCATAAAACTTCATATATATGCTATTTAGGCTAAAAGCATAAATATAGAGGGTAGGCATATCAAAATTTGCAAACAAATTTTTTTCCATATATTCTTGGGACAGTCTAACGTGCATACATTAGGGTGGTCCAACATTTTTTTTCTGCAAAACACAAGCAGCATATTGCTATTTTTAAAAGATTTTTGAAGAATGTTTTTATGCGCCAAAAAAATGTTTAACAATTGCTTTCTAAGAAAAGCTTTATTTTCCCCCTGTAAAATATATGGAAAACTTCAAAGCCGCGGAGGTACGGTTAAATATTAACCTATTTCAAAATAAATAAAAAAAATACGGGTATCCTATTTTTAATATTTTCCAGTTTCGGGGGTGGCAGCAATAAGTTAAAAAAAGTTGATTTTCCTCGGTATTTTTGGGCCACCCTAATATACATATTTATGTATACGTGCATGTACGTAAAAAGCATTCTTATGATTTTTTATGGTGCGGAATATGAGCTCTGCTTTCATTCAACTTACACACATACGTACATACATACAAATGTTGCATGAAGCATGGCAATATATAGAATTTTCTCATAGTTAATGAGTTTTGGTAGATAGCGAAAATATTTATAATGAGTTTTCGCAGCAGGGGTGTGATTATTAAAAAATAAATGCATACGTACGTATATATACTTATGTATGTATGTATGTACGTACATATATATGTTAAGTACGTTCTAATGATTTTGCGTAGCGATAACTACGTAAAATATCAGACTGAAAAATAGTTCTACCAAACGATTTTTTGTGCAAATAAGCGTAAATAAAAAAAGTTCAGATTAGGTAAGCTTAAGGCGTCCATCCTTCCTTAATAGAACTCGGATGCTGGATTTTGTTATAAGGTCTCCATTTTTTCAACAAATGATCTGGTCGGTTGCTCTGAGTCAGTGCGGCCACAATGATTATTTATTTTTTTGTTTTTGAAGTGAAACTTCTTTAGCGGCGGTTGGTTGGTTGGGAGTAAATTGGCAAATTCAACGGAAATTGCACACGGAAATGGTGCAACGGAAATAATGCAACGGAAATGGTTGGGCCTGAAACAACTGCTCCCTTGTGTGTATGCATATGGTATTAATTTAAGTAAAATTTGATAATAAAAGGTTTACGGAAATGATGCAACGGAAATGGTGCAACGGAAATAGTGCAACGGAAATGGTTGGGGCTGAAACAAGTGCTTCTTGTGTGTATGCATATGGTATTAATTTAACTCAAAATTTGCTAATAAAAGGTTAAAGAATAACACTTAGAAAAAGGCCAATACAAGAATGAAAGTAAAGGTGACTACGTACATAGATAAAGAAAAGGATAAAGGCAAAGGTAAAAATAAAAACAAAAACAAAGATGCGTAAAGATAAAGGCAAAAATGAAGGCCAAGTTAAATTTAAACACTTTACTTATATATGTATATAAAGACAAAGGTGAAGGGGAATATGTATGTAGATGAAGAAAATTATAAACATAAAAGTAAAGACAAAGAGGAAGATGAGGATACCGATAAAAGTAAAGATGAAGATGGGGAAAGAAAGATTAAAATATAGGTAATTAAAGAGGAAAGGATATAGAGAGAGACACAGAGACTTAATCTGGTCCACTTACTTTTTTTTTAGAAATTTTCGGAATTCTCGGGACTTATTGATAAAATAATCGATATTTTTTCGGTTTTGTTATCGACATTTGTATCGATTCTGTTATAGATATTTTTATCGATTTGTTATCGATTTTGTAATCGATATTTTTAACTATTTTGTTAGTGATATTTTTTATCGATTTTGTTATCCATATTTTGATCGATTTTGTTATGGATATTTATCGATTTTGTTATCGATATTTTTAACTATTTTGTTAGCGATATTTTTATCGATTTCGTTATCGATATTTATCGATTTTGTTATCGATATTTATTGATTTTGTTATCGATATTTATCGATTTTGTTATCGATATTTATCGATTTTGTTATGGATATTTTTATCGATTTTGTTATCGATTTTATTACGGATATTCTTTTCGAGTTTCTAATAGATTTTGCTGCTAATATTATTATCATTTTCGCTATCGAAATTTTTATCGATTTTGTTATCGATATTTTTATCGGTTTTGTTATCGATATTTTATTGGATGTTACTATCGATTTTGTATCGATAGGGTATAAAGATAAAAATTAAGATAATGGAAAACAGAATAACAGAAATGTTATTAGAACGAACAGAGATAGAGGTAGGGATCTAGATAGAAAATAGACAAAAAATATAACCTTATGTATGTATGTACATATCTACAGTGACGAGCAAAACTGTAACATGATGTAACACTTTTTATTTCAGCCACCGCTATCTTTCATAGTTCTAACGACTTTCACACTTTTGTTCTATATTCTTATTGGTACATCCCTACTCCCGCTCTCATAACGATTTGAGGTCAATCCAACAACAATAAAAAAACCTGGAGACAAAAATGAAAGTTAAGGCAAATGTTACAGTTTTGCACTCATTCTCAGTTTTGCATTTTACAGTTATCTTTTGCTTAGTTGGAAGTCAGATGACTTTTTTCTGTATTGTAATTTATTCAAGAAGTGATCACCAATAAATAATATGGTTAATCAGGAAACATAAATGTAAATAATAGATTTACTGCGACAAGGCGGGACCGTAGGGAAAGTGGCAAAAAAATGTGGAGTTTGCCACATGAAAATGTTAAGACTGAGAAAAAATATAGCCTAAAGTGTTACTAAGGACAAAGGAAGTCTGTCAAAATATATTACAGTCCGATATCTTGTGAACTTAGTAGCAAGTAACCCTGCAGGCACTACTACAGAAGCGCTTAAGGTATTAAAATTGAATGCAAATCAGTAGATAGTGAGGCGAAAAGTTGCCAAATTGAGCAAAATGGATCATAAAAGAAGAAAAAAGCAAATTTGATCAAAATACATGTGCGAGTGGGGCAGCGTTTTGCTGCATCGCGCGAAAACCGGACCGTTGCCTATTGGGATATGTTAGGCCTTACATAACGCAATAAAAAACACATTTTTAAGATTTAATTGAGGCTTATGTGGTCTGACAAGACTAAATTAATAGCTTTTAAGCAGATGGCCGGGCATGGTATTGGAACAAAGGCCCAAATTAAGCCTAAGCGCATCATGTAAGGCAAACTGTGAATCACAGTGGTCGGTCAATATTAGTTTGGGGTTGTATTTCAAAAATGTTGTTGATCCGTTTGTACGTATTATGCGTAAGGAACAGTATCTGTTCATATTTCAACAAAATTTGCAAGATGTAGTCGAAAAAATTAGAGTTTCTGCTGAAAAAGCAACCAAAACACACTGCACATGTTCGCAAAGACTGGAACAAAAGCAGAAATTTGCTAATTTGAAATGACCTCCACAATCCGAGGACATGAATCTCATCGAGAATTTGCGAAATCAACTAAAAGCGCATCTTACTAAGTATCCAAGTCCGTCCAATGGAGTACGTGAGCTGTGAAAGCAAACCAAGGATATATGGGAGGCTATACCTCCAGAATTTTTACAGACATGCACATTAGGTATGCCAAATTGCAACCAGAAACTAAATAAAGCAAAACCATACCGAACATTGTGTTAATAATTCTTTTTTTTTGTGAAAATTGTCAAAAAGTTATTAAAAATACATGAGTGCAAAACTGTAACATATGCCTTAATTTACATTTTTGTCTGCTGGTTTCTTTAATGTTGTTGAATTGACTTCAAATCGTTATGACAGAGGAAGCAAAGATGTACCAATAAAAATACAGAACAACAGTATGAATGTCGTTAGAACTTGGAAAGATAGCGACAGCTGAAAGAAAAGGTGTTACTCCATGTTACAGTTTTGCTCGTCACTGTATGTATGTATGTATGTATATTGGTTATGACACAAAATAGATATGTA
>NW_023460557.1:0-35119 GCF_013731165.1 Rhagoletis pomonella | reverse complement strand
TCTCAGGGAATAGTGAAGACTTTTAAATTAAAATGGAAGGTCTGTGGAAATAAATAGGACTCCTTACACGGCATCCAGTAAGGCAGTTCTTGCTGCAATTATATTGGTCATCATTTTCTTTACTAAGAATCTTGGTTCATTATTAAGGTTAGGTGGATTAAGGTACCTAAAGGAGAATGAAATGCGCTTTAATTTTTTCATTTATATTCTCTGAACGTAGACGGCATGCGTTGTGGGAGGTGCTACGACTTCTTACAAACTCATTCCTGTTGTGTTTACAACAGGTCATTCCGGTCAGCTGTCTTTTTGTAATGGGTCCAAGGTTATGGTTCTCTGAACGCACTCCATCTATTGGAGGTTCCACGCCCCTGTTAAACACTCTCTTTCAGTTTACTATAAATGCCACACCCTCTTGTAAAAACTCATTTGTATACATTTACCATAGATCTTCTCACCGAATTTCAAAGTCATGTGAGTTAGGGGTCCGAAGGGTGCCTCGCCCCCTTATCAGATCCCATTTTTTTATACCCTAGGTTACGTCCGAGGTCACTCTCTATACACCAGTTAAAGCCCCATGAAAATCCATTCAGTAGTTCCGGAGATTAGTGAGTTCAAACAGACAAACAATTTACAGTTTTATTATAGTATAGATTTAGGGCTGGTTTCTCCAACTCAACTTAGTTTAGCCATTTTTTGGACTTAAGTCAAAAGTTAGCCTACCTTTTAAATCTTTGTTATTTTATAAGTCTTATAGACTGTAAAAAATAAACAAATAAATAAACTAGCGCTCCATAGGTTAAAATCGGTCGGAGTACTGTGGTGTAAATACCGAGAATAATATGCGGTGACAGCCCCTAGTTTTTCCCGAAAGCCCTTTTACAGGTATTGTACGCTGCTAGGCCTTTCTTTGCTCTTTCCTCTACGTTGCGGCCCCACGTAAGTTTGGAGTCAAGGATAATACCTAAGTATTTCGCCTCGGAGGAAAGGTTCAGACTGATTCCGTCCATCTTTGGTAAGGGAAAATCCGGAATTTTCGTTTTTCTTGTGAACAAGACAAGTTGGAAACACTGCCAAGTGCCGATTCCATCATCTCACTAATTGTTGGCAATAATTTGCCGAAAATTAGTATAGCCAAGTCATCAGCGTAGGCAACTGCCTTCGTTATCCTAACTTTAAAGCTTTTTAACAGTTCATTTAGTACCAAGATCCACAGCAGGGGTGTGGAGTTCCTCTTGTCGTTCTTCTAATCACGGACCCTGTGCCTACAGCTGCGTTGATTACTCTGCTTTTCAGCATCGATTCGATTCACGCAACTAGGGTATATTCTCCAGCTCTGAAAGTATTCAACTCTGAACCCGCTGGTGGTAGTAGAGGAAGAGGGAGGCCTCCACTGTGATGGAAAGACCAAGTGGAAAAGGACTTGGCTTCACTTGGCATATCCAATTAGAATAAATAAATAAATAAATATGAAGAAGAAGAAGTACAAATGTGCCATCAATACTGAATACTGAATACTGAAATTACTAAATAGGAAAATGTTTGCTTCATAGAGGTTAAGGTATGGATAAAAATCTCAAACATTCACAGTTTAAAATGCGATACCTCAGTGAAAAAAATACATTTTAGCAAACTGATGCTACATTACCCCAAAAATAGAAAAAAATTGCATTTTTTGCACTTTTTGCTCTTTTAGGATAGAATATCTCGGAAACTAGAGCCAATTGAAATATTGGGACTTAAGTTACTTCTAAGATCCCTTTCAAGCTAATTTTAAACATACCACCTTGCTCAGCAACTAGTTAAAGAGTTTTCCCTGTGTCAGGCAGAATTCTAGAAGAAAGACGACTGCTTAGTGGAAACCTCGAATATTTATTATTTTGAAACACAAATATGAGCTAATCAAGGTATTGTCTTCCCAGAGAGCGCATATTCCGATCTTCTCCGATCATTTGCTTAGTAAAAAAATTCAAAATTTTTATTGCTCACTTTATTTCAAACGTTTTTTCTTTCGTTTTGAAAAATTATAAACATTAAGTTGAGCGAAAACAAAAAGCAAGGCCAAATAAAAGCAAAAGGAATCATGATAAAAGCATAGTAAGGTAAAACCGTTCTCTCAATGCGTCGGCCTGATTTTTTTTTTTTGAAGTTTGCAAACATTTTAAAATTGAGAGTAAAAAAAAGGAATTGTTCAAAGTTGTTGTTGTTTGAGATTGAAAATGTAAAATTTTTAAATTAAATTGCTTGCAAACGTCAAGAATTTGAAAAATTCCTCTCAGCGGTTCTACCTTCCTATTTTTTTTATCATGAAAGGAATAACATTGAAATTAAAATACGGAAGCACGAATTTCGTTGTGAAGCAAAACTCTCTGGGAAGACAACACCTTTGAATAAATGTACCATGGAGCTACCCACCAGACAATTTTTGATGCCGGCAATAAGTCGCCCTCGGCAACAAATTTATTGCCGGTAATATCGCCCTCGTATTGATTTCTTATTCCCATTCCCTTTAAAATGTCCGTCAAAGGCAACTCGCTCATGCGAGGTGCTTTCTTATTACCTGAATGAGTCGTTTTCTTATCGCTTTATTATTACTATAGGCGATATTAGGAACACGTTTATTCCTTTTCATACTTCATTTATTTTTTGTATACAAGACTAGAACTTAAAAATTAAATGAACTATGCATTTCTTTCGTTATGGGGCTTCCTATTTTCTATATTCTATACATGTAATGTATACATGTCTAAAATTTGTGAACAAATTTAATAGTGCGCTAATCCCTTGCTAGGACTTGTTTGGCCAAGCTTTTATAACAATAGGTGCAATCCCGTATTCCTCGGACTCGGACTAGTAAAACTGTCAAAAAATAAAAATTCGCTCAGAGCGAGAGAGTAACATTGAAAAGTACGGGATCGCTTTCTAGTAAAAAACGGTAACTTCTGTCAACTTCAACATAACCTCCAAATTTTGGTTGTAAATTTTTGCTTATTTTGAATGTAAACACACTCAGCTCACACATGTAAATAACCAAAAATACTTTCAAATTCATTAGAATCCACTTAAACAAGTAACTAAATACTTTTCAACATGAATTAGCAGACTGCACTTTTCTTTTGTTTACAATTTGGTTGCCAAACACACTACAGCTGATCGTTTGACACATTTACCAGAATTTACCAGCAAAAAGATCTCGGACTAAAACTGGTAACTTCTGACAGAGAGAGAACCGTATTTAATCTCTTCTTTGTCCTCTCAATAGTCAGAGAACCGAGTACGGGACCGATTTCCAGTAAAATCTGACTGATTCTGACTATTTCTGACTAGTCCGGTCTCGTACGGGATCGCAACTAATACTTGTGTGTGATAAAAGCCTATTTATATGAAATGCTATTTATATAAATAAAGTTTCAATGTCAAAAAATGTCCTTGGAAAAGCATGCGTGAGCGTGCGTAATTTAAAAACCAAGCGTGAGCGTGATTGAAAAAAATATAACAGAACGTGAGTGTGAGTGTGCGTGATTTACAAAACCATAAACGTGAGCGTGCGTGAACGTGACCCACAATCATTCACGCGCCCATCTCATGATTTATTTCTGACTTGAAAAATGTTCAGGTTAATTAAAGTATACCCAGGGAGTAAAAACTAAAAAAAAATTACTTCATGTAAATTTTAATTAAAATTACTGTCGTTGGCTGATTGATTAAATAAGCTTTTATTTTTAAGCCTTCACAATTGTGGGTTATTTTATGAGTAATAGATGTCAATTTTCAAAGAATTTCATTTGTGGTCGTAATATTTTACACATAAGTGTAGATATAAAAATGTATACATTTGTACATATGTATGTCGATATGGCTCAGGAATATCTGCACTTGCCCGATAAAATCCGTTGAATATGTTGTAAATATGTATTTACAGCATACTTACATATGTACATATGTACATACCCTGCAGGGAAACCGCGGACTAGTGAATCAAATTTCTAGTTCCGTACTAGTTCGTTATCCCCAAAAAGGAACTAGTCTGATAGGAACTAGATCCCCACCAGTCCAAAATCGGCGAAAAGTGGTACTTTTAAGAAACTAATTTTTTCAGTTTTTTTCACTACAAATCTATATCCAAAGTGACGAATTTAGAAATGGTTCGGAACTATAGAAAAAGGGATGCAGAACGCACTAGATCCTATTTGTCGAATTTAGAACTATTTCGGAACTATCGAATAAGGGATGCAGCGGGCGGCTTGTTTAGTTTACATAGATATGTGTTCGGCGGCTTTTTCGTTCAAATACGCTTCTATTCTGTGCTTCGCAGATGCTATTTCATAGTTTGGTAATACAAAACAAAGCTTTGTGTTAACATATTAACATCTTAGGGCCATCTGGAATCTAACCAATAACAGCGAGCACCTCTGCGAAGTCAGCTACAGCAAGGTATGTAAACGTATATTTCTTACAATCATTCAAACAAATTTAATTTCAAATTGAAAAAACGTTTCTTTGAAATTAATGTAAAATCGCACACGGAAGAACCGAAAAGATTGAAAAATAATGATACTTTTTTCTTTCGTCTGTCGATTTTAGAACTGGTTCGGAACTATAGAATTTAGGACTAGTTCGGAACTATAGAAAAAGGGGTGCAGCGGGGGGCAATTGACACTTCCTAGGACATCGCCATGTTAAATTCGCCAGTTGCTTGCATGCAAAAGAGATTTATCGCGAACCAGTACTGGGTCTAAATGTACTAGAAGCGCCCCAGTTCAGAACTAGAGATTTTCCCCACAGGGTACTTATTCTTACTCACTTAATTGTGAATACACATAAATTAGCATATCTTTATAGATTTCCCATCATGATCATAATGGAAGTTGTTGATACTTTTTGTACTGCTACTGTCATAGCGTTAGCACCAGCTCGTGCCACTTCTGATTAATTGACTCAACCTCGTTGATTTCTATTGGTGCTTATGTGATATTTTTTACAGTCGAAGCGCCAACAGATTTATTGTTGCAAAGTTTTAAAAATAAACCAATCAATTGGCAATTCATTCTGAAGTCGTGAAAGTAAATAAGTGTGTGATAAATATGTATGTAAGGTGATACAATCTAATTTATTCACATCTACAGCGATATTGCATTATTGTTGGGAGGTCGGCAAATGCATTTTATATGGCGGAAAAAAGTTCTGCGAAATCATTCATCTTAAGAGAACAGCTTCTTATAATAGTCGCATTTTCGTACTAGCAAGATAGTAAAATTAGACTTTTTCTTAAAAAAAATGTGTAACAGTGATTTTTTGGCGCAGTTTACTTCTACTTGACACGTAGATCATGGATCCACAGTCTCGCCCCTAGATTTCTTTTCGCAACATTCCGCCATTTTGGATTTAAGTTTTTTTGTGATTTGCAAGCTTATTTTGCATTTTTCGTAAAGAATGGTTAAAGACAAATATGTAGAGAATTTCATTTATCACATTTGTTGTATAGAAGATTTTTTAAAAATAGCATTTTTATTGGAAAAAATAGCAAAAACTGCGAACAATCTTTGTTGAAAACACATAGCATATTGAAACTCCGAAGTAGTAGAGAATTTCATTCTCCACAACTTTTGTACCTAAATTGTTTTTTTACGACCCTTAGATCACAATTGTGAACGCCCTAAACATAGCGATGTACGGGATGCGCCGTAAAACTCATTTCCATTGATCTAAGCGTCGTACAAAAAAAAAATTTAGGTATAAAAGTTTTGAGGAATGAAATTCTCTAGAACTTTGGAATTCAGTACGCAGTCAAAAGAAATTGTCAAAAAATGGCGAAAACAGTGACACTGTAAAATTTTTTCGCAGTTTTTGCAAATTATTTACAATAAAAAATGCTACTTTTAAAAAACCTTCTATGCAACAAATGTGGAAAATTAAATTTTCTACATATTTGTATTTAACCATTTTTTACGAAAAATGCAAAATAAGCTTGCAAATCACAAAAAACCCCAAAAAATTAAGTCCAAAATGGCGGAATGTTGCCAAATGAAATTTAGGGACGAGACTGTGGATCCATGATCTACGCGTCAAGTAGAAATAAACTGCATCAAATTTATACAATTTTAATGGGCTAATCGCTATGTTTGTCACGTTTCCGGCCGTGATCTAACCAGAGTAAAACAAGCTGGTTATTTTTGCCAACATAATTTAGGCGAGACTTGCATTTCCGAACTAATTTGGAAGTATGTAGTTAAAGGGCTGGCCAATGCTTTAAGTGCGGCTTGGCTGTCACTGCAGACACGTAAACTCTTTCCCCTCCACCTATTTTAATCTATGGCCTAGAGGATTGCAAATACCTCAGCCTGGAAGACCGAAGCATACTCTCCAAGAGAAAAGTGAAGCTCATCCCCACTAACTTCGATGAAGACCTCAAAGCCTGACCCAGAGTCAGTTTTGGAGCCATCAGTGAATATTCGACAATATGTGAGTCCGGGCTCAGTGCTGGTATTAAACCAACATTCAGCCTCAGGGAATTCAACATTATAGATTCTATGCCGCCAGCAATTTCCGCCTCACCCCACTCAGTGTTATACCAACATCGGTTTCTTATTAACCTGCAGATGGTCTGCAGGCTTCCCCGTATGAAGACACAAAGTGACGGTAAGTGCAGTAGTGCATCAGGAGCAGCGCCAGTATGTATATGTAAGGATTTGCAGTGCGGTTAACGAATTTTTAAATATTTACTCCATTTCGTTTCACAAAATTGATGTTACGTTTAATAACGTTACACGTTACGTTTACGGCCTCAAAAGATATTTATAACCACATTTCTATGTGGAAAAATATAATTCCAGGATGCGGCATTTTTGAATACCTGGCGGCTAAAAATTGTATATTTATGTATAAGCTTATAGAATTCAAAACTCCAAAATAACTTTTTGAAAAATTAAAATCAACAAGATCTAATAGGCATCAAAGTCTGATTGTCCCCAAATATTTCTACTTGTCTTCAGCTAAGCTGTAAGGCTCTGGAACTCAATTCCTGAATCCGTAAAAGCAGCGATGAATCGGAGTTACTTCAAAGAGGTATTGCATAATTACATTAAATCTGCACAATGAGTGTGGTTGCGTATAAACTGTTATCATTTCTCTTCTCTGTCACTTCTACTATTAAACCAAATTTTGTATGCTCGTATTTATGTATATGCCTGACTTTTTATTATATCTAGCCTTTAGTTTTAAGTCTTAATTTTAATTTTAATTAAAAAAAACAAATATTAATATTTTTGTTTTCTTTTTGATATATTGTTAGTTTTAAGTTTTACAACCTGTTGATGTATTATAAAAGAATTCAAAGTCTTATAGATACAGTCTCATTTCTTAAATAAAAATAAAAAATAAATAAATCGTATTTGCAATGAATCTTAAGCGACAATTAGTTTTTCGTAAAATTGTTTGGAAACTGGGCGTGGCCCGCCCACTTATGTCAAATATTTGTATATCGAAAACCGCTCTACCAATCTGTAACAAATTTGATATACACATTGCGCCTGACCTTAAATACTGTCTTGAAAATTTTTGAAATCGTACAAAAACCACGCCTTCTAAAAGTATCGCTAACACTGAGTTTTCGAAAATTATCATTTTTAATTATAACTCTTTAAGCATTTGAGAAAAATTAATCACACAAGAATTTTATGTTTCCTTAATGGATTTCAAACAATTTGAGGTGTAATTTATTTGTGTGCGTTCAATTTAAATATTTACGTTTTTTTAGCGTAAAAGCAAAATTTGTAACTGTGTCCCGGTTAAAATAAGTGAAGTAAAAAGTATGTTCGATATTTTTTGTTTGTTTGGAAGAAACTACCTGCAAATAAATTTCTACAAATCAACACGGTCTTTTACTAACTTTAAACTGGCACTTTGTTATACTAAAATGTCAACTTTTATGCAAATTTATTGAATTTTCCTGAGTTTTGCGCGAAGTTAAGATATTTTTTTTATGTTGTTTGTTGTAGTATGAACAATACTTTTATAAAAATTCCCTGTGTCAATAATTTAGTGCGGCACTGTATATACATACATATATATACACATATTTAGAAATTTCTAATTTGGTGTGATTTTCATTTCAATTTTAGTATATGTTTTAAGTAATTTAGAAATACTATCATTGAAACTTCATTTTATGAAAGTTTTTATATATGAACTTTTACATTGTTTTGTTTTTCTAAATAGAAAATTTCCAAAAATACAGCATTCAAATTGATGTCGTTTGTTACATATTGTGTATGTAATTTTACCTACCCTCTTTCCTAACATTAGGTTTATTTTTTACAACTTATGGCCAAGAAAAGACCACATACACTCTATACCACTGTGATTAATTCTGAAATTTCTAGAGTCTCTAGGGCTAGATGAGGTACTGTGATGAGCTGAGGGCACAACAGACCTACTGGTCGCAGTGCTTTATTCAGTTGTCTCTCTTATTATCTAGGTACGAAATGCGCTCACAGAAGTGAATAAACTGCACAAAACCACGGGAACACAAAAAAAAGGCATTTTCGTGCCCGAAACTAAGAGCACAACCAGTCACCAAAGCAAAACCGTAGACCGTGTCAACTGACACGACCTATCTTATGGGATTCTCGTGTTAACGAAAACTCACGCATGACGGTGACGTTGTCATTGCTTCTCTCTCTATATCAACAGCAACTTCATATGTGGGTACGGAAGGCAGTTACGGAAGGGCCCTAAATGTTAAATCGCACAAAATTATAAATTTAAGATCTGTGCGGCAGCAAACACAGTAACGTTAAACTGATGGTTCATTTGATATTTTTTAACTTATCAATCAAAGAAAAACAGCTAAATATGCACATATTTATTAGCTAAAATATGAATGTTTAAAATTTTTCCTCTTCTTCTGGCGTTTGACAGTTTTCACAAACTCAACAGCGGCGCTAGACGCGAGTTATGGGATGAATTCATGAGTTAACTCTTGCAACCCTTTACTACATACTAAGAGAAAAACAGATCCACATTAACTGCAATCAACATGTGTACGTAAGGAAAAAACCTAAGTTTTTGATTAAAGAAAACAAAAACAAAATCATTTGAGCGTTTTTCGAGCATTTTGGTAATACAAAAAATTTGTGATTGTTTAAAAAAAAAAGTTCGCCTTAAAATGCTCAATATTTTTCGAATTTATATAAAATTTGTATACGATAATATTTCTATTGCTCCAAAGAACCTACATCACGAAAATTAAAGTTATATCTGCAAATCATAAGTAGCTAGCGCACTTTAAAAGCCAAAATTGACCCCAAAATAAACCAATATTTACCGTTTTTTCTACGACAGAAACCGAATTGGTTTCTTACAAAAATGAATCTGTCGATAGTTTTGGAATTTTATCTTCCAAACGCCATACTTTTCTTTGAAATCGCTTCATTAGTTCTCGTGCAATAAGCGTTTTCGTGAAGCTCTAAAAATTACACCTAAAACATTTGAGCATAGCTTCCATATCGAAACGTAGGACGTATTCTACGTCAAAAGCGAGCTCAAAAGTTGTTCACGAAAAAAGACGTATAAAAAAACTTCAGCGAAGGAAGACTCTGAACATAAGTTGCGTTCCCCAACTTTTCTAGGTTAAAACCTGTAAAACTGTCAAAAGGCAAAAGAAGCCAGAGAACTGAGTACGGGAACGCTTTCTGGTAAATTCCTGTAAATTCTTGCAACTTCTTGCGAGTTAGGGTACGCAACTATAGTTGACGACGAAGAAAGACGCGTTAACATATTTGACGGCGAAGAGGACGCGTAAACTTATTTTCGCGGTCAACTTTGTTTGCGGGTGTAACAGTATGTAAATTCCCCAGAGTTTTTGGGGAATGATGCTGAAGTGACAGTCCTTGGCCATATATAAATCTAAGTTTACGCGTCTTTCTTCGCCGTCAACTTGGTTACGTGTCTTTATTTAAATAAAAATTAAAAGATTGAAGTGAAGGTACACAACATGCGTTCGCCGGAAAATGCGCCACGACGTCAATGTCAAATAAAATTGAATACGGGTATTTGTATGACAGCTGTTACAGACGACGCCGTTACGAATGCGTTAACGCAGTTGCTGTCGAAAGTAAACAAACTCGATACTTTTCCGATGCGTTTATGCGTTGCCATTCTAAATTACATTTGCAGATATGCCCAACAACCATTTTTTGTTTACAAAGCAGAACGGCACAATGCAAGGTGTGTAACAGCAAATTTTTAACGTCGCGACGCGTCGTCAGCGCACAAACGGATCAACGCAATGCCGCAGCAAATAAAAATATGTACCTTCAGCTTTAGAAGGCCATCACCTCGAAAAATTGGTGGCATAGAACAAAACTGAGAATGTAGTTGATCTACATTTGCATACTACTTCATGACCTGATATATCTTTTGTTTTAATTTTTACGTTACTACAGTGTAATTCGGTGAATAAATTTCTAATAAACTACCACTAATTTGCTTTCTGAAGTGACAACACTGATCGCAATGTTTTCTACATAAGGTTAAAGTTTCCCCTTTTTGGTGAAAATTAATATTATTTTTCATTACATTCGGTTATCCTTAGTAAAATTTGGCGCTTAATATTTTAGTGGAAACTTTAGCCATATTCAAGCCATTTTTTAAACAGTGGGAAAAAACCCCGTTCTGGTGGGAGTTTATGGGTTAAACTGTTTGAAAAAGTAGACCACCCTTGTTTTCAACCTACAGCCCGCAAAAAACCGTAAATACTGAGTAATTTAACATAACCGTAGGTACGAATATTACAAAAATGTATTAATAGCGACATAAATTACTCCAATGACTTAACTTTTTAATTTTTTTATTTATTTAAATTTAAATAGTACAGAAAACCAAGTATTTTTGTATGTATGTTTATTTTTCGAAACAGCCCTCCGAATACATACACACTTTTTTCATCATCTCGTGATAAGAATTTAACAAAAACTTTAAACGAAGTAGTAAACAGCACTGTACAACACAAAAGAAATAAAAAGGTTCTCACCACAAGGAGACTGTCAGCACTCGCTCTTGCCCATTCACGCATCCACCAACAGTGAGGTTGCTCGCTTTTCTGGCAATTTTCGAGATGGAGATTATGGGCTCTTCCTGCTGGCTCCTTTTAGTTTAACGGCTGACTGGAGTTTGGTTCATCTACTTCAACTCTGCACTTGCCTCCTTGCGAGTTGTTGTTGTTTGCGCTGCAATTGTGGGCGAAATGGCCTGGCTTCACACATTTAAAGCATTTGCCAGAGCCATCCTTTTTCTCGCCCAGCAGTTGGATTATCTTCTTCAGCATTTCGTTTGTCTCGTCCGGTGTATCCACTTCCACTCGATGGGCTTTATAAGCTAGTCTATTTAGGAGAGCCGCCGTTCCACGTGTCTGAGCATACAACAGTTTCAGCAAATGTTGGCTTTGGATTCGCATACGTCACACACTTTTACCCTTTCAAGGTGCTCACCAGATGCGTCTCCATGTGCCAAATGAGCCATTCTCCAGCTCCATCTGGTCAATTTGCATACTGTGCTCGCTACCATAACGTCTTTCCACTGCACCCATTAACGCATCGTAACTGTTCCTTTCACAGGCAGGAATGTCTGCAAGATTTCCGCTGCAGGTCCTTTTAATGCAACGAACAGAGCAGCGGATTTATCCTCCATGCTCCAGTTGTTTGCTGTAGCCGTTTTTTCGAAATGGAGCTTAAAGACTTGGAAAAATCGTGTCGTCAAAGGATAGAGTTTTTAGCTCATCGACTTTGTCCTGTTTCTCTTTCATTAGAGCTTCGATTTTATCTTTCCGCTCCTCGAGTTTATCCTGTCGCTATTTTAGTTGCGCGTTGTCTCTGGTTAAATTTTCATGCAGGGCCGTGATCGTCTCATCCAGCTGGTATGAAATCTGTGATGACATCTCCGACATGCTTATATCCTGTGCCTGCATCGTCTGTGACATGGCAGCCCATAACGTGTTCATGTCCATAGCTGTGGATGAACTTGGAGCCTTTTGCTGTTCTTCAATCTTCCCGGATGTCTGCTGCACATCCTTCGATGAACAAGCAACCTCATCCTTCTGTTCGTCTTTCGTGGATATCGCAGCCTCTTCACGATGGAAGTTGTATTTGCCAACGTCGATGCCTTCCTTCCTTTTCCATAGCCTCTCGCAGCCGTGATAGTAATTCCACTTTTCTTCCGGAGGTGGCCAATTTTCGCTTTCCAACTCCTGTTTCAGTTCCTCAATCTTTAGGCCTTGAATTTTTGCCATTTTCAGAACTTCCTCCAATGAGATTTATTTAACAATCCCAATTCTGACACCAATTGTTATGATTATCCTTGACTACTTGTTGTTTTTCGAGTTGCCGCGGTATTCGCTACAATATGCTATGCAGTGCAGTGCAAAGTGTGCATAACTGAGCTATAAGTCATTTTGAACAGTTACAATAGGGCTTTCCGGGCTATTTCGGTAATTAGAGCGTAACAAGAAGTAAGTTACGCTCTCACAAGTGTCAAAACTGTGTCAACACGTGCCAAAAGTGCCCAGTAACTCGTTTCTGTAACTTCTCTACTATATACGTTATTCTCTACTACTCATTAGCTGTAGAGAACAGGGCAGCGAATTCATATCTCAATTCGCCTTGGTAAAGAATTGTTATAGAAACGAGCTACAGAGCGTGAGGAACGCAAAAAAAAACATATTTCATGCACGGAATTAATAAATCAGCTCTAAACAATGATTTTATTTGTATTTATCTTATATGGCTAATTAAATTAGCAACTACCTGCATTTCTGAAACATTAGTTCTATTTTCCATTTTTGTATTTTACAAAATTTGCTTCGGATGTAAACAAACCAAAGCTGTTATTTAAAATTAACTCCTTGCACATTTCTGAACGGAAAAAAGTCCGGGCTGTTTCGGGCACGAAGAAGAAGACATTTACGATCCAAAAGTGGAAGGGATACGCTCTCTATTACCCATTTTTCTAGCGTGAGGAACGCTTTCTGTGCTCGAAGTAGTGAGAAAGAAAAATTGTATAGCTTGTGTTACTTCGACTTAAGCTTTTTATACACTGAATACACCACTTTTTAATCGCATATGACAATGTGTTTTCACTTATTTGACGACAAATGCCAAATAGTGAAAAAAGAGCCTTGGCACAAGATGTGTTTGGCAGTTTTCTTATGTAAAAACGACGATGAATATTTCTTTGCAACATTAAATCCCTA
The DNA here is from genome assembly GCF_013731165.1 of Rhagoletis pomonella. Classification (NCBI taxonomy): domain Eukaryota; kingdom Metazoa; phylum Arthropoda; class Insecta; order Diptera; family Tephritidae; genus Rhagoletis; species Rhagoletis pomonella. Next base: position 21,876 of record NW_023460557.1, on the reverse strand, counting down.
TATCGAATTAAAATGTTTTACCAATATATTTGCCACTGAATTCTACTAAAAGTCTCTGAACACATCAAAGCTCAAAATTCATCCTTAATGCCAGCAATAAGTCTGAATTGAAAATTTGTTTAAGGGTTAATTTTTTTAAATAAAACTCAGGCCGTAAACTTTCATAACGCCGATGGACGTATGTATGTGATTTTTTTGGTTCACTCTGCCAGAATCTGCTGTCAGAATGTTGGTATGTTGGAAAAAATTATTTTGTTGTACAGTGTAAAGTACGTTATTTACGCGTTGATATCTTATCATCTTAAACAGTATAATTCTAAATTATCTAAAATCCATAGCAAATCATAATTTATGCAACGGAAATATTTTGTGAAATAATTTTATTAAATTATGTACATACATACACCAATACACCCCTAATCAAGATAACAAGAACACGACATTTTGACCAGTTTTGATTATTTCCCATTTGATTGTTTAATCTTTATTAATTTTTTATGGCGATTTCGTTTCTTCCAAAAAATGTTGCCGTTCCACGGTGCAAAATGTATTTGATGTTACACTAAACCCTGTAAAAGGGCATGGGTTAGCCTTCTTGTCCCGTCTCGCTTACGCATTGCAGAATATTGTCGTTTTAAGCATCCATCTGGTTTTGAGGGCAATGTGAAATTTTTGGTAGAAACGAAACTTCATTATAAAAGTCCAGGTCATGCATATAACATAATAATAATTATACTTTGGCGCTTACACTTCTGCTAAGTATTGGGCCGGGATTCTTCTCCAATTTGTGGTGTGCGCCTTGATGTTGTTACACATACATATGGACGGAGCTACGGTTTACGCCGCCTTACTGTTGCCTGGCAAGGATGAAAGTGGCCATAACTCCAATTTTCATTAAAACTAGATGAAAGGGCTTTCGGGGTCGCTGATTACGAATTTGAGGTTAAATTACAAGAAAAAAGAATTCATTAATCATCTTTCATATTGCATTGCCATCGGGTTCTGAGCTAAGTTTGAAGTTTCAAGTCAATAGCCCATCGGGAAGTTGGTTAAACATTGATTGCAAGATTTGACCCAGGCAATAAATAAAAACTTGCAATATGAATATTCGCAAAAGTGCGCCATTTTTATTAAAGTAGATAGGTTAGGTCAGGTTAAAGTAGATATCTCAACGCCGAAATGGGCGATGCTGTCGTTCACCGTTCGCCCTGCTATTTCGCCTACTTAAACAGAATTAGAGCGATAGCGAAAACAGCTGATACCATTTCATCACATTTATAATATGGGTGGCATATTTGGAAAGAGCAAAATCATATTTAGAAATGAGGAATATATAACAAATATAAATACATATTAAACAAAGAGAAATTATTATAATATATTTTATTTCAAGCTTGATTTTATCGATCGATGACAAAAATAATTCGTGTTATACGTTGTTTACCTCTAAAACTTTAAAAGAAACAAGTAAGAGCAGCGCTTTCTTCGGCTATGCCGTAGGCTTCATACCTTTCATGAATATCTGCAAATTTTACTTTGACAGATTACTGCTTTTCAATACATCTGCATACATCGATAGAGGAGTTACATACGTACATATATAAAAAATCGCATCTAAACAATGGAATGGAATGGAATGGTATGGAAGATATATCTTATATTAGCACCAATCTAAGTGATTTTCACTGCTATGTGATCGGTATATAAACCGGTAACACAATTTATTGGGTTTAGTTTCCTACATAAAGGAGATATATCGCAAAAACTGGTATCTGAACAATCAGTGGTATAGGAGATAAAGCTTATACAGCATAGATTTTGACGATTTTCTCAGTAGATTTTGTATTATTATTTAAAAAATATCTTACGAAATTTATCGGTTTTAGCTGTTCAAATAAAGGAGTTTTACAGTAAAATCTGTACAATCAGATGTATGGAAGATACATATATGTTATAGTCACCCAATCCTTGTTATTTTCACTGGAAGTATTCTGTTAAGAATGAGTGAAAATTGTGCGGAATTTCATGTTCCTAGCTGCATAAATGGAGGAGTTATGATAAAAGACCTCATATCTGAAAAATCAGTTGTATGGGGGCTGCAGGTTATATTTACCCGATCTTTGTTATTTTCACTGTAAGTCTTCTGTTGATAATGAGTGAAAACAGCGCGAAATTGCATGGTCCTAGCTACATAAATGGAGGAGTTATAACGAAAAATCTCATATCTGAACAATCAGTTGTATGGGAGCTATAGGTTATAGTTACCCCATCTTTTTAATTTTCACTGTAAGTGTTCTGTTGATAACTATTGACAACAGTGCGGAATTTCATGTTCCTAGCTATATAAATTAACGAAAAATTGTATATCTGAACAATCAGTTGTATGGGAGCTATAGGTTATAGTGACCCGATCTTTGTAATTTTCACTATAAGTATTCTGTTTATAATGGGTGCAAGTACTGCAAAATTTCATGTTCCTAGCTGGAGAAGTTATAACGAAAAATCTCAGATCTGAACAATCAGTTGTATGGGATTCTTCCGGTTCCGACAAATGATGAATACATTATAAAAATACACCCACCTACCAAATTTTATCCGGATATCTCGAAAACTGAGAGACTAGATTGCATACAAACAGACGGACAGACGGACATGGCTAAACCGACTCAGCTCGACGTTCTGATCATATAAGTATACATTTTAATGGGTCTATCTCTTTTCATTCTGGTACTTACAAACATCGGACCACAGTTATAATACCATTTCATGCTCATGAAAGGTATAAAAAGACATACAGCCACCAGCAGGGCGATAGAAATAAATCTATCGCCACGAAACGCCGCCGAGCGTCCGAAACTTTAAGAATACATTGACTATAGGCCATTTAAGTTTTATGCAGACTCAGATTCTTTAAATTCCTGAATTTTTTTTTTCAATTACTAGATTTGACCCAAACAGGGCAAGCTAAATAAAACCGAGTAAAAAAAGGGTACCCATAGCGCCGCACGATCCACTTGTACAAGTAGCGAAGAAACTTTTTCGATTGTAATCTATTCTACCCAACAGACATCGATGTTGTTCCAAAAATGAAAAAATCGATGTATCGATGTCAGAATCGATTTTTCGCACCTCTGCCGTGGCCTTTCCTAGCATAATTCGACTTTGTTGATCAGCTGTATACAACTCTCTGCACTTTTTCTATAACGTTACCAGTGTTGCCATTTTAGTCGTTTTCCGGCTAGATTTAGCCGGTTGCGATAGCAAACAGCCGGAGAAATTTCGATTTAACCGGCAGCCGATTTGTTAGCCGTTTTGCAGAAAAAAATTAGCCGTTTTTAGTCGATTTTGCTATTTGCCTTGTTTTCTTAAATTTCTAATATGTTTCCATTTTTGACTAAGCGACCCAAAATCTGTTAGAAATGGAGAAAATTTTCATGTCAGGCAGGATTGTATGAAATTGGGCCGATTTCGCTTATTTTTATTTTAAACGAAAAAGGGATTTTTTTTCATAAAATGTTTGTTATAAATGTCTTAATTTTAAGTGTGAAGTTTTAATCGCAAACTCAGAAAATAAGAAATTGTTTCACTGTTAAGACTCTTAAGATGCGTTTGTGTTTGGATATAGTGCCAACAAACAGAATAAATATTACATGTAGATATTGGGTCGTATGAATAAAAATAAGCAATTGCTTTTTCTTAAAATGCTAGATCTTTTACTCAATTTATTCAAACAAAATTGAAGTAAAAGGTATGAAATTTTAAGAAAATGCAATTGCTTAGTTTTTATTCATACGGCCCATTGTCTTCCCAGATAGCGCATATTCAATTCTGCCTAAATTAAAAAACATAATTTTTGCCCATTCCCAATGGTTTAAGGTAATGGAAAAATTGATATTTTCAAGCACTATGTACACATATGTATTTTTTTAAGCAAACGTTTTTGCTGAGAACTTATTCAAATTCCAAAAACCGAATGCCAACTTGAATTAAAGGAACCAACACTGAGTCAAAATGAAAATAAAAGAGCACAAATTTTTATGTAAAGCAAAACTCGCTGAGAATTCTATGAGACATTTTCCGGCCATATGACCGGTCATCTAAATGCGAGATCTGCAGCCTTTAGCATCATATTTTACATCAGAATTGAAGGCATTTCTGAAAAATCTGACGAGTTCTTTTGTGTAACTGTGATTTTGCATCCCTTGTCAACATATGGCCTCGGTTGATGTTAACTTAAGGTCGTTGTTTTACTGCCTTAAAATTTAAGGGAAATTTATACAGCGTTTTTTATGTGTATTGGTTTCTATTTGAGTGTATTGAGAATCGGTCAGTCTGAAAAGGCCTTGTTAGGAAGATAATAGGTTTGTTCGTCGAAAATCCAGCGAGAATTATCACTCAAAATATCAGATATTAATAGTAATAAATAGTTTTTTTTTCCGAGTACCTTTCAAATCATTGGAATTAACTAAATTAATTAAGTAAAGAAGTATTAACTTACATTTTTCATTTTAAAATCGCTCCAGTTTGTAAATTTTTAAATTTAACGAACTTGTTTATTCAAATTATCGTCGACAAAAAATCCAACAATGTGCCACAATCATATCTCTTTCCTAATTGCAAATTCTTGCTGGCAAAATTTTTTCCGGCTCGAATTTGTAACTTCTCTCCAAGAAATAGTCTTTTTACTCGTGATTTATTTAAATAAAACATGCGAAATTTAGTTGAAACATTTTAGCCGTTTTTAGCCGGTTTTATTTGCCAATTTAGCCGGTTCAGCCAAAAACTTCTGGCAACACTGAACGTTACTCGATGGCCATCGTCCAGCCTTTTTTAGAAGTTCTTCCGTACCCAATTGATAGTTTAATTTTTTTTACTATTGCAAGCCATTCGTCGTGGAACATTGAATATTTACTTTTTGAATTTTGGAATAATTCAGTCAGATGGTGGGGTTGTGAGAATTTTTTACCCGTCCTCTCTTGGCACTTTTTTGGATGGAGCTACTTTAAATTTTTCGGTCCGACAGTCGCTAAATTTCCTTACAAATTTTTTTTTCCAATTCGAGTTGATAATATGCGTCAGGGACGCAATCCTCTTCGTTATCACTCGAGACACATTTAACTCTAATAACGGGTAGTTTGAGGAAATATGCTTGTTCTAAATTTTTGGAGTGAAATTATTCTTTTCTTGAAGTGAGTGGGGCGAATTCATCGCTTGCATAAATTTTAACATACATATCGTCATCTGCAATGCAACAAGACGTAACAAACATCATCGCTGAAATTCAAAGAGTCGTAACTAATAAAAAATTTAAAATTCAGTTTTGGATTAATATGATGGATTTCATCGAATTACAACTCCCACATCATTTAATGAAAAAATAAAAATTGTTTGTTCCGACTTTCTCCATTTCAGCTACGATGTTGTTACGGCATTTTGCATTTCAGGTAACGATATACTGCTCAAAGTTTTATTAACTTCTTAATATTTTTACGTACACAACTATGTTTACTCTTAGTCTATAACTGAATAAAATGAGTTTACAATTGTTAAAATTATAAATATGAACTGATTGTTAACACAAAAAAATTTAGATCCATTTTTTCCCAACAGAATCAGCTATGTGGCGGAATCCGAGTTTATCGGTTTTGTTATCGGAATAAAAACGGTGATTTAAAAGCTAACGTTTTTGTTCATTTGTGTTGTTTAAGCAAATATGTAGGAAACTAAATTTATATTTCAGCATTCAAATCATCGTTTTCAAGGAAAAAGCATAAAAATTATGCACAAAATGGTATGCTCCATATCATAGGTTCGGTTATTTGTAAAATGTTTTTGGGTTATTGTCAGTGATGCCAACCGGGGGAGAATTTCCCGATTTTGGTGGAATTTGAATTTCTCAGGGGAATCGTGGAATGACTTTAAATTTTGATTCAATATAAAAACGATTTTGCTTAGAACATTCGTAATTGTCTCGTGCAACAGTGTGGATATTAAAGAAATTGCAACTGTGTATACCCTGCAGCAAAATTTAGGGACAGTCTGTCAAAGCGCTAGTTCCGCCCTACAAATTTCAGAACTGTCTCTGAACTACTGAAAAAGGGATGCTGAGTTGGACGGTTGAAACTCATATGTTGCTAGTTGCGCTTACATCAATGTTACTCATCCTGGTCATGTGAAAGCTGACAAAAGATGCACAAATGTAATATACTATATTTTTTCGATTTTCTTAGACCCTAAAACTAATAACAAACTGTTTTCGTTTATTTAATATGTAATTCTCTACATAGTTTATGGGGCAACTGCTAAAATATTTCCAAAAAAGTCGTTATTGGTAACATTAATGTCATTTTTATACATATCTACGTACGTATAAAATTTAATGCAAAATAGAAAATTTAGTTAAGCTACACTTGACAGGAAAGGTCTGCGTACACCATTTCTTTTTTAAATATTCACAATATGTGACCTGGTCTACGAAAAGGGAGCTTACGTGCGAAAACTAGTTTTCTGTGAAAAAGCTGTTAAAAGTAAGCAGCTCGTTTCGTCAGTTTCTCATTATCTCGTTAATTGTTCTCCGCGCCGGACGTCCAGTAAGTGTTGTTGTTGGTCCAGTAAGTGTTGTTGTTGGTCGGAATATTATTATAGTTTTATTATTATTATTATTAATATTATTATTATTATTATTAATATTATTATTATTTTTAGTACACTTCTAAGCAAGTTAGGATTTTCTGCTTTTCACCACGTGAAAAAGCCTCTCACCTTCCATCCGAATCAACCAAAAAGTGAAAATTGATTTTTTGACACCTAAGCCCCCTTTCCGTAGACCAGGTCACATATATTGAGAGTTAAAATTTGTTATTATTTAAATGATCATGCTTAAAATAAAATAATATTAACCGTGTTTTAAAACTTTATACAAAACGAAAGTTAAACTTAACGATTTTTCATCAAAATGTTTGACTTTTTAATCAGATTTAAAAAAATAAACAAAAGTGGTAAACAATCTCACTTTGAAATGGGAGTGCTATTGACATGAACGATACTACATACGTAAATGTATCACTAACCACCCGAAACAAGGCGAATTCATATAAGGTGGTATCGATTCAACAAATACAACAATTACCTGTATTTTGTTTTTTTGTTTTAGCTGGTGATTGTCAAATTTCAGCTATTCTTCTCCGAATGAAAAAGGGCGACAGAAAATGCAAACACTTTCACGTTTTCACTCACTCACTAGCAAAATATAAAATTTTGACAATCAAACGCTACACACAGCTGATTAAACAACACCACCTTATATAAATTCGCCTTGACACGAAATGTGTAGTTATGCAGTGATGTTTTTTTAATTTCCAATGTTTTTCATCTTAAATATTTTTCGTTTAGTTTTTATTTAAGTACTATGTCTCATACTCCATAAACCATTTAAATTCAAATTCCTAACTGTGCTGCAAACTTGATAGAACTATTTCGAGTATTCTGTTTTGTAGCCCATCAAATTTTAGTGTAGTAAAGTGTAATCTTGCATCTCAAACGTGCGTAAAAAGAGTTATAAAAAATCAGCGCGATTAATTATACTAAAATTTAATGGGCTATAGAACTGCATACTCATAAACTGATTTAAAATGTTGAAGTTTTTATAACAGTTTCTAGAATTCTACTAAATTTCCAACACAGTTAGAAACGTGAATTTATTTGTTTATGTTATAATACTTATGAGCCATCCTTAAATAAAAAATTTACGAAAAATATTTAGCATGAAAACTATTGTAAATATTCAAAATTCTATATTTCTTATGAGATGCCGGAAATTCTATGTATTACATTTCTCATTTTTTGACACGACTTAGATCAGATTTTTAATTATAGGTATCCCGGAAATACCCATTATACGTAACAAATATAAATTATTTTTAAGAATAACGGCTTTAGAAAATAAAGGAATAATTGACACACAGTTTGCTTCAAAAAGTAAATTAGTTCAAAACAAATAGCTCTTTAAACATAAAATGAAGTACTTTTATTTACAAAATTGTATGCGTGCTTATTTAAAGAAAAGGCTCTATACTATACTATTAGAACCAGCTCAAAACTAACCACATTTTTTCTAGCCCGGAGGTGACCCTTTTTGAACTATCTAAGAACTGTTGTTATATGAACTGTACCAGAACCATCTAAGCCAGAGTCAGCTCAGAACAAGTTCAAAAGTTCTGCAGAGGGCGACAATTGTCACTTCGTAGGACATCGCCATGTTAAAAAAGACAGTTGCAAGCATTGAGTTGGGATAGATGAAGAACCAGTACCGTCCCTTTTCAGGCTAGCTCAGCGCAAGTTCTGAACCAGTTTGATTTGCTGCAGGGTAGCGACAGTTTTCACTTTTTTCACGTTTTCGTTTGACACTCTCTTTTCTCGTTTGTTTATAAACATGAAATGTTGAAAAGACTGTTCTCATTACATACTCATGTCACAATTAATGATATTTGTTGTTTTTTTAATAAAAAAAAACATGAAGGGCCTTAAATATGTAGCAAAATACATTTTGGGGCAATTTCATCGAGAATAGGGTAATTTTTTCAGGAATTTCGGGGAATTAGCCCCAGGGGAGTTGGCATTCCTGGTTATTGTGTTTAGAAACGTGACCCGAGTCAAACAATTTTAATGCACAAAGGATTAAAGTGTAATTCAAAACAAAGATATCCGAGCGCTAATATATTAATAAATTCGGGTGAAATATGCATTTTTTGTGAATTTCGTGGTGAGTTCTGGACAAAAAATACTGTGGTCAGCGTAGCCTGAGTTGGACTGATGGGGGTTGTTTTTTTTCAAGAGCGGCCATATATGAATTCAAATTTTATTCAACAAACTTCTGTAAATTGGACAGAAATGCAACTCTGACAAATCGCGCAGGCAAGTTGATTTCGGTTTATCAAATGTTATGAGCTGTTGTAACCCATTCAATTTTAGTCTAATAAAGTGCAAGTTTCAAGTGGCTAAAAATTACCCCTGTGTACAAGTGCGCTCGGGTATAAAAAATATTCCGACGAATTGATAGCTTTCTCCTTTTTTTGAAATCGGTTAAAAAAAGAGAATATGACTTCATTTTAGAATTAATAAATTACGCAGGTTTATAAAAAAAAAATTAGTGTATGCATATTAAACTAAACTTATATACATATGTATCCCTATGTTATTCGACATGCTGAATGCGAATCCAAGGTCCGTTAGCCTCCATCACGTCAGGTTCGTGGTCATTTGAAGGTCAAGTAGGGAACAATTCAATGAATAAACCTGAAAATTCAATAAAATTCTTCTCAATTTAACCTTGGCATGACCTTGGCATGACTTCTACATGACCTTGAGGAAACAAGGGACCCCCATATTCGGTTTCAGCGACAACAAAATCAAATCTTTTTTTATTAAAAAAATGTGTTTCCTATTTGGCTCTTAAATGACCCCGAAGCTAACATTATGGAGGTTAACGGACCTCGGATTCATATTAAGCGACTCTAAAACCATACATACTTATATGAATTTTCAGGTTTCCTCATTAAATTTTTCTCTACTTGACCTTCAACTGACCACGAACCTGACGTGATGGAGGTTGACCTCGGATTCGCATTCAGCGTGTCGAATAACTTAGAGATATATCGGTTTGGTTTTAATATGCATACACTTTTTTTTGTAAACCTGTGTTATTACAAAAATATCCAAAGATTCTTTTGTGATGATACAACTTCAACAAAAACTGAAATTTGACGGGTTGAAATTTGACGCGTGTAAGTCAAACCATCAAAATACACAGGCAAGCAGTTTGATAAAAGAATTTTACCATGTAAGGTCCCTATAAAGGTCATAAAAAATTTAATTTTTCCACAGGATATTTTTAATTGATGTTGCAAAATTTTGTCGTCGTAAATTTAATGATAATGAGAAATATGATGTTCTTTCTAATATGTGGATAACGGACCATTTTAAGTTTCCACAATCTGGAGATCGTAATTTGAAATTTCAATTATCGGGGTTACGTGCTTATATGTACGTGGTTCGTATACTCGCCTAAAGAAGATGGGTGTTACTGCAAATATTGCATTTTACTTACGCCCAATGCTGTCGGTAAAGGAGGCTATGAAAACGCATTGTGCAAAATCAATTTAAAAATTGGAAAAAAAGGCTAGAAAAGTTCAAGGAGTATCAAGGTAAAACGTACCATCAGAAACGCTATGCAGGATGGACAAAATTTTAAGCTGATATTTGAAAATAAAAAAGCAATGTTGTGTGCGAAATAGATCACGGTTTGGAACGACAAATACTCGAAAACAGAAAAAAACTTGTTCCAGTTATTCGGGTTCTTCTGCTCTGTGCAAGGCAAGGGCATTAAGAGGTCATCGAGATAACGGACCATTACAAAAAGAACTTCCTCTCGAAAATTATGGACATTTTGGAGCGCTTCTTCGTTACTCAATACAAAACGGTGATGAAATTCTAAACAACCACTTGATAACGGCTGGCAGAAATAGGACCTATATTAGTAAACCAATTCAAAACGAAATTATCGTGGCCGCAGAAAACATCATTTCCAGTTGTGCCGTTGTGCGACTAAAGGGGCAATTCGACCCTTTTTAAGCGCAATACCCTCTGACCAGACTATTGGAAAATTTTGATTTTTCGACCCCTTTCCAAAATTATGTGCGACTTTTACCCCTTTTCAGAGATTTTTTAGGAAATGTTATCAGAACTGTGCTAATGAAAAATATTTCCTCCGGTAAGTACGAAAAATTCGTCACTTAAAACTTTTAAAGGAAATGCAACTCTTCTCCTGCGGCGACTAGATTTGTGTGTATGTTGGCAACACTATTTTACGCAAAGCTTGTCCCGCTATTTTCTTTTAAATTCAACAGTGTTATTCTTTTACTAGTAAAGAAAAGCAAAAATAATATGGTGACCCTTTTTTTCGTCAGTGACCCCTTTTAAAATTTCCGACGGCAACACTGACCATTACTGCTGAATTGGTGGAACGGTTAACGAGTCGAAGTGTTTTTCAGTGATTGCAGATGAAACGACGGATGTGGGAGGTACTGAGCAGTTTTCCATTTGTGTGAAATTCGTGAAGATTTTCCTTATTTAATTCCTGTTGAGGACGTAATTTAAACCTGCATGCAAAGTAACACCTATATAAAACTAACCTATAACCACTAACATTTCCTGCAAACACACATCGATTTAAATCTTTTATCTCGCCTCCGACACAGAATTGTTTTCGTACAAAATTACGCAAAAAGACTTACTCGTTCGTTTTTAGGCATACCATTGTTACGAATTTCGAAAGTTTGAAGATACGATTCGGATTGCAGCATACCATTTCTACGATTCGAAGCAAAATCCGAATACGAAAGTGTTGCAGAATAGGGGTGTAAATCTCATACTTCGTAATTGCGATAATGAAATTGTATCCTCTACTAAATACCTAATAAAATGGACAAGAGAAAGCGACGCTCCTTTTGTGATATAAAAAACGTGTTTCTGCTGCAGATGCTGCAGAAATGTTTGGATTGGTTTGTCAAAACGGGTTTTTTGTTTTGGGCCGGGGTGTCGGTTTGGTTCAACGGTACGGGAATAAAAAAAAAAACAAGATGTACGTATGTATTTATATATGTATATTTGCGTTATTAATATTCAGCAACAATCCAAAACAATATATAAAGCATATTTACATCTGTACCATGGTACAATAATTACAGGTATTGTCTTCCCAGAGAGCGCATATTCCGCTCTGCCTTATTTAAAAAATATCATTGTTGTCCACACTAAAAGGTTGTTTTCTGTACACCATACATGTCCACCTTTTTTTTGTAATACAACTTCTTGCAGAAAACTTATTTAATTTGCGAAAGCCGAAAAATAAACATTTGTTTAGTAAACAAATCAAAAATTTTTATTCCTCACTTTATTTCAAACGTTTTTTCCTTTTGTTTAGAAAAATTATATAAAATAAATCGAGCGAAAACCAAAGCGAAGCCAACTAAATTTAAAAGGATCAGCAAATGCTTCAAAATGAAAATAAGGGAGCAAGAATTTCGGTGTGGAGCAAAACACTCTGGGAATACAATACCTGTAATAATTGTACCATGATCTGTACCATTCGGCGTAAACTGTGCTTATGACATTTTGTTTTAACCTGAAGCTACCATATTCTTTGAAGAAATTAAAAAAGTATTTTTTTACTTAAAAAAAAAATTTCAAAAAATCATATCTAAAAGTATTAAACAATATATTGTGAGCATCATTTTATAGCGAGCTTTTAGTTGTCTATTTCTAAAATTAAATATACAACGGAGGGAAAGTGAAATACTCTTATTAGGTTGTGCAATAAACATAAATAATCTTTTTATTTATGCAATTACCTACATATTTTCATCATTATTTCATACGATTAGCTGCATATTTCGGGATGGCCACGTGCATAGTAACTTCATTATTGATTGTTCCAACCACTTTTCGGCAGAACATTTTCATCCGCGGAACGGATGTGCCCAATCGAGGCGAAACGCGGCACCAGCAGCAGTAGAGCTAGTAGTTTATATACTATAACAAGGAGCTCTAAGAATTAGGACATTTTTTTACCTCCCTCTTCGTGACAACATCATGCGTTATGACTACAGTGACCATCCGTCCTGTATAATACGGGACAGAGTCCTCTTTTTTTCGGGCATTGTCCTGTTACTTTATTTATTAAATACGGGACGCCAAATGTTCTGTATTTCTTTTAATGTCCCTTATTTGTCCCGTATTCGGTTTTTTTGATGCCTTAAAACAGTGGTCGGCAGGTCATAGCTCACTGAGCGCTCTCTGAGCACATGTGTGTTTCACACGTATACGCAAGAATGATAGAATAGAAGATTGCGCCAATCGAGCTGAGAGCAACTGGCCGTGACGTCAACAAATACCAGAATGAGAGAGCAAGACGAACTCGACAAGAAAAAGAGGAAGCATCAAACAAAAAGCAGTATTGCCAAGATTTAAATTTGAAAAAGCACCAAATTTTTATTGGTGTATTTTATAGACTTTATATGCATAAAGCCGATTAAAATTAATAATAATCAATGTTTCTTGCACGACGGTCGATTTCTGCTGGCATGATTGAAGGTGCTGCCACATATTTTGTTGTCGCTTATGATTGTCACTGCGCCATGATTTTGTTTAAATTTTTGTAAAGTTACTTACCACTCTTACGATTGCCATAAATTTTGCTTCCATTTTTTTTTTTTTAATTTTCTAATTTGGTGTCTTCAAACTAAAAACAAAAGCACCAAAAACGTACCAAGCACCAAACTCAAAAATTTTCGAGGTTTGAATACATACTAAATTTTGTGCGAAAAGCATCAAGTTGGCAACAGTGAATTTAAACAAAAGTATTGTATCACGTCAGCAATTGAGTGAATGCTGTTAAATTGACGAAGAGAGGGTTAGCGGTCGGCGAATGTCGGGACCTTTATTTTCTGGATCGTGACGTTTACGAGGAGCGGAAGCTGAGCAGTGCATTTAACGCACACAGTCTCACTTATTGAATCGTTTGAATGTGTTAGAATGCCGACCACTGCCTTAAAACATAGCTGGGCAGCGTCTGCTCGGCGGGCGACTGCGCGGCGTATTCGCGTATACATACACGCTCTTCTTAGGAAGGCAGCGAAAGCTTCATTCAACTGCACGACTCCCAGTAGAAATCGCTTGTATACATTCATAAAGAACGCTTGCTATATGAGTGAATTAGTGTGAACAATTCATGCGTAGTCTTTAACAATGTTGCCACTCTGTGAGTAATTCCTCAAAACGTGAGGAATTTCGGGTGCGCTTGAGTATTTTTTGAGGATTTTTATTTTGAGGAATTTTCTCTCAATATATTTGCAGTTGCAACCATGTTTTACACAACAGAGTTGTTAAATCACTTTGCAAATTTTTGAACAAAAAGCTTTCCGAAGTTTTATAAAGAGCGAAATATGCCACACAAGCAGCTTGTCAAACCTACTTTTCCCATGGCGACATACACCATGCAAACATGACTCGTTCATGCAAAGAATTTTAGTTTTCTTCCGGTTCACAATGTAAAAGGGTTAGGTTTTCTTCGATATTTCTCTCTTGCGTCCTCATTTGGTAAAAATTCCGTTGCGAATTAGGCGATTTTATCATACACAAGCGGTTTGATAAAACGTCAATATGCCGGCCAGAAAATCAAAATATTTTGACTTTCGTTCACATTTCCCTCAAACGGCTTGTGAAACCTTCAAACACCCCCACACAACATTTGCTGCTAAATATTCAAAATGTTATCGATAATTTTTTTCATTCCATCGTTATATTTTCAACTTACTTTGAACTTGCAAAATCTCGGTAACGAATGGAGAGAACACGCATTGTTCGATCATAAGGATATTTATAGTGAAAAGGAAAAAAGTTTTTGAATTAAAAGATTATCCAGGTTCATATAAGTTTCCCAATTAAAAAAAGTATACTTGCATTACTAATATAGCCCTTTTCTAATGCCTCAGTAGAACGTATATCTAGTAGCTTAAAAATGTGTAGGACTGACTTGAGGACCAGATTGAGCACTGATATAGTTGCAGCAATATTATATACAAACTAGGAATTCTTGGCAAGTAATCCCGGGATTTTCGGGAGTTGTAATTTGCACTGATGGCAATAATAGAAACTCCTTTTCCTAACCAGTATTGGCTATATTTCGTTTTTTATTTAATATGTAATATTTTTTATAAATGTCTAGCTCTATTCGCGAAACCCTGGGCCAAATATAGTAAAATTGGGTTTTTAGTTTTTCACTCTGACGTCAGTAATTCAAAAATGATTTAAAAAATTCATAGAAATGTGCTTAGAGAAAAAGTATGGGTATAAAATTAATGAGGAAATCCTGTAGAATTTCTGGTGCAGAAAGGCTGGTAAATATTGAAAATGTCATTTTAAAATTTTATCCTTGAAATTTCGCAATATCTTTCTTTTTTGAAAAAATTATATGTTAAGAGCTTATATAAACTCGATAACATCCTCGAATTTCGTTCTTCTATCTTTGTCAGCTTAAAAATTAGCTATTCGTCCTTGTGATCCAAAAAATTTAATTTTTTTAAATTCTAAAGAAATTTCCTATTGCATTTGTTACCCACATTTTTATTCTACATTGCACTGAATTTTTTTAACAATTTTTGGAATTAATCATATCTCTGAAATTACAAAGCCCTTCAAAATAAATCGTGCGGTCAGAGAAAAATAAATAAAAATGCCACTTTAAATAAAAAAGTAGGTTTCAAACTCATTTATTTATTATATATTCCATGGTAGGATAGCTTCTCAAACTATATAGAACCAATTTTTTCGATTCAAGTTGTTGAAAAGTAATAAATATCTAAATCCCGGGTCTAATCCCGGGATCCCGTGATTGTGACAACGCCATCCCGAAAATCCAGGGATCGGAAAAAGCCGAAAAAGTAACATCCCTAATACAAACCAAGGCATAAAAAATAACGGTGATACTTTGTTTGAACCGAACAAATGTACCAATTGAATTGGAGAATGTAATTAATTTATATACTAGTACCAGTAAATAGTATGCAGTACACAATACTCATATCTGTAGTAAGAAAGTTTTGAGTAATTTGTTCGGATTTTGAGGATTTTTCATTTGTTTGTTCGAATTTGATAATTTTTTTGTGGCAACACTGGTCATAAATTTCCACAAATAAATTCAAATTGTAGCGAACTGCAAGCGAACGTACGTTGTTGTTGTTTTAAGTACACTTTTTGATAAATTTGAAGTGGAATTTTTGTAATATTTTCAGTCTTGTTCAAAAATTTTAGTGTACGGACGTGTTGTGCGATATTATTTTCAGCACTAACGGGCTTTTACAAGATACTCATTTGCAGATGTAAATGCTACTTTTTTATATGTCCCCATATATTAAAATGTATCAGAAAAGTAGCATTTACATATGGGGATACATATCTTGTATTAATGCTTTAATACTGTTCCATTAATGCATTTTTGTAAGTTTGAAACATTAATACAGCCATATGCATACAGCAGTGGTACGAGTGCATGGTTATAGTATCCATACGCTCTGAGAAATGAAGGTTCATTTATACTGGCATGTATACACAGCGAAGTCGTATGCATAAAATTTCTACTGGGCTTGTTCGCACGAACACAGTGACATCAATTGCATGCACACTACAAAAATGCTCTGCCGAAACTGTCCACCTCTGCCTTAAAATATGCATGGGCAGCGCTGGCAGAACTCCATAAGCATGTGCAAAAATGTTAGAGTTCTGCCTACGCTGCCCATCACTGCCTTAAAAGCTCATAAAAATGGCATGCCAATGAACCAGTTTTTATTCTTAAATCTGGACCATTGTGATTTAAATCTGGGAGCACATATATATGGGATGGTTTCTGAAGTTATATTTTTGCTTAGGCACTTGGCACATTACGCGCCAAATCAAAGTAGAGTAATCGTTTCATCATACCGAAACGAATGCATGACGACTTGACTTCTGCACACTTGCATGCCCTGCATAAGTCACCAGCTAATAAACACTTTCTACACATAACAAATTTTTTTGGCCGTTATTTCACAACACGCACTTCCGCAAATATTTCTGCTCCGAAATATTGCATAAACGCTTGTGGTTTAATGCAATTTGCACGAATTTTAGCACGAAATGGTTCATTTACAATTATTTTCTATTGAATTGACAAATAAATTTTATTTCCAACACAAAAAAGTAAACAAATGACGATTTCAAAACTGCAAGGCCTTACAATGTTGGGCGCTTCGATTCCTGAAGCTTTTATGATTAGGCGCAAACATGATTATGAATCGTAATCTACAGAGCTTCATTGAAATACATGGGTTCGGCATAAAGGCTTTATACTTTAGTATGCCGAAACGATTATACTACTGTGATTAGGAGCTTAATGTGCGGAGTGCCTTAGAAAAACTGGGCATTTGCGAGTTTGAATAGAAATTGGACGATAATCATTTTATTGTTCAAATTTCTATAAGAAATTTCACTAGTAGCTCTTCATTTTCCCTTTTTAACCGACTTCACAAAAAGGAGAAGGTTATCAATTCGTAGGAATATTTTTTTTTATGTATGTTACCGCATACCTTTGGACCACGTTAACCGATTTCTATAATTTTTTTTAAAGGAAAGGTGTTACCTCACCTCAGGTGGTCCCATACTATTTTGGTTCAAATCCGATTATTGTATCATGAAGAAATTTAGAATAATTACAAGATTATAATCTTATATTTTATACTAGCCAATGCCCGCTTACTTCGCGCCGCCTAATAAGAGCTTTTCGTTGGCCAATGCAAAAGAGCGTTTATTAACAAAATTAGTCTTTAAAGTAAAAATTTTTGATTTAAGTTGAAACCACTAAGGTGCAGTATCCTCCTCACACATAGGCCAATAATAGTAACGCTGTGATACCATATGGAATACCTATCCCTTTCGGTGTCATGAGCTTTACCGATGGTCTTATTTCCACCTGTTAGATCTCTGCCAAGTATGCGTAATCTTTTTGTATGATCTTGAAACTACAAAATTGGTGCGATGCGTATGCCAATAAAAGTTCTTATAGGGAAACTCAAGAGCACAGAAGTGAGTTTTCTGTTATAGGAGGGCCAAGAATCCTCGCTGTCCTATAGGATGAAAAGTTTTCCGGTACATTGCTAAATGAGTCGTGTGATCTCTTAAGTATCTTTCAAATGAAGCAATTGATATACCTAAGGTGATCTTTCCTTGTTAATTCACCACTTTTACAAACTTAAACCCATCCTTCATTTAGACATCTGAAAACTAAATTCGTATAACTTAAACATAGGGCCAAAGCAGACCAACCACACGGGGTTTCTATACATTTCGGCTGCAGCGCCATCCATTAGGCTCATTTTCTGTAAAACCATTGCTTACCATAAAATGAATACGTGTTATGAATTTCAACCTTAACTCCAGCGGCACTAATCGGGTAAATTTTTATCAAAAGAATTTTCCATCATACAGGTACATAGCTCACATTTAAAATTTGAACGAAATCGGTTAATAAATACGATTTTTATAAATAACTCTACTCCATCACCACCTAGCAAGTTTTCTAGTAGCATGTAATTGGACCATATATTTATGTAAGATAACCTCCGACAATCTGACGGAACTCTAATCAGTGGTTTTTGAGTTTATTCCGAACAACAAAAACGGCTATCATTTTATGCAAATAGGTATGTAGATATAGGGCAGTCTATAACGAAACTCGACAAATCAAAGCTCCATTCTTTGCGCAAAATTTTAAAAAATCCTTCAAAATTTTCACATAAATTTTACCTTTTACTAAAAACTAAAAACAAAGTTACAATATTTCAATGGGATTTAGAAATCTAGGAGAAAATGGTTCCCAATCGAGTGATACTTGCGCTTTTAAATGTATATCGATGCAGTCTTTCCAATAATTTCTACTTTTCGCCATAAGTACAGTATTGATAAAAAATGTAGCTGTGTAGAATTTCAGGACGTTAGCTTAAGTAGTTCCAGAGATAAGCTATATGGGAAGACTAATAAACCCCCTATTAATTTTTCTTTAACATATTCTCAAATACTCTCGTTTTATTCCCATATAGCAACACTTAGTTTATATTATAAATTTAACTGAATTAAAGTTTTCAAACCCGCTTCAAGAATATTTTCAAAAGTAAGAATCCTCTTTAGTTTAATATTCGTATTGCAATATTTCATTTATTTTACAAATTTTAATGAATAAAATTTTTCAATCAGTTGGCAAATCCCCTACAAATATTTTAGCATTAAAATTTCCTAGCCTCTTTAGTTTGATGCCAATATTGCAATATTTAATTTATGCTATCAATTAAATTAAATTAAAGTTTTCAAATAGGTGGCAACCTTACACAAAAATATTTTCAGCTGTAAGCCTTTGTAAATTTCTTTCTTTTGACAGCCATATTGCAGTATTCACTTTACCGTATCAATTTACCTAAACTGAAATTTTAAACACAGGTGGCAACTCTCTAATTTCTTCTTCTATATTGGAAGCTAGATCTCTAGCGATACATCGGTGAAAACTGCATTCAATTCCATGTTTTCGACTGATGTGCGTACAAATATACAGACAGACAGAGATTCAAAAATTCTAAAAATTGTTTATTTGGCTTCTGTAGCTTAAATAAAAACCCACCATATTAATTTTTCTTTTATATCTATAAGGTACAGACATCGACCTGTTACAATTTTATTATATGTATAGATGTGGATATAGATTTCATTTATTTTATCAATTTAATACAATAAAATTTTTCAAACAGGTGGCAGCCCTCCCTAAAAATATTTTCGGCAATATAATTTCCTAACCCCTTTCAGTTTGATACCCATATTGCAATATTCAATTTATCTTATAAGTTAAATTAAATGTAAATTTTCAAACAGGTGGCAACTCTAAAAAAATATTTTTGGCTGTAAGCCTTCTTCATTCTCTTTCTTTTGACGCAATATTCATTTTTTCTTATCAATTTACTTAAACTCCAATTTTCAAACAGGTGGCAACTCTCTAATTTTTTTCTTCCTAAATTTTAAGTTAGACCTCTAGCAATACATCGGTGAAAACTGCATTCAAATCCATGCATTCGTTTTCGAGTGATGCGCGAACAAGCATACAGACAGACAGACAGACAGACAAAAATTCTAAAAATGGTTGTTTTGGGTTCTGGTGCTCTAAAAAGACCCCCCACATTAATTTTTCTTTAATATCTATAATGTACAGACATCGACCTGTTATAATTTTATTATATGTATAGATGAGAACTAAAGTCGGTTTTTTTTTTGCTTAAAAATTATTTGTTTTGATTGAACTTATTTCGTCTGTTTCGTTATGGCATTTTTGTTTACAGTTTACTCTAAAATTTCAAACTTTGTTTGCGTATACGGATTCTAAAACCAACAACAATATACACACAGCTTACTGTTTTTTGCTCTGGTGCTATCACCTGTCCAATGTGCTACGGTGTGTGACAATCTCCAAATTTTGTGAAGAGAGAACTCATTAGGCGAAACTAGGCAAAAAAAAAATTATTGCTGATTTTATGAAGGATTGTATCCTTAACATGGGACACTCTAAATAAGAAGGTTTCCAGGAGAATGTTGTAAAAGTAGAGAAGTTCTTCAAGATCGAAGGGACGTTGATCCCTTCAAAGGTACGCTTTGCAGTTCAGCTCCCTCCGGATGCTATGCACTGCATTGTGAATCTGAGTCTAAAGAGAATCCATTGAGAATAACTTCTACTTCAAAAGTAGTCGGATATTTTCATCATGTTTCACAAAGAAAAAAGTTATGGAAAAGTATTCTACAATTGGGTGATGTTACAACTGAATATGTATGTATGTACTATGTATAAGGGATGTTAATTTTTCGGCTTTTTCCGATCCCGGGACTTTCGGGATGGCATTGTCACAATCCGGAGATCCCGGGATTAGTCCCGGGATTTAGATATTCATTACTTTTCAACAACTTAAATCGAAAAAATTGGTTCTATATTGTTTGAGAAGCTCTCCTACCATGTAATAAATCTATCTATACTAATTATATAAAGAGAAGTCCCTTTTTTTTGTAACAGGTAATCTCGCGAACGGCTGGCCCGATTTTCATGAAATTTTGTATACAAATAGCTTTCGGTAACCACCATGTTTTAGGCTAAAAAAATTTTACTTTTTTCGGGTAGGTGGACCAGGGACCGGTCTATTCGAAAAAATCGTATTATAGTCCGATTTGCTTAAAATTTAGTACGTAAGTAGCTTTTTAGCATATATGACCCATTTTTTCCGGGAAGTGGTCCAGGGACCGATCTATTCGAAAAAATCGTATTTACGGTACGATTAGCTTAAAATTCGGTACGTAGGTAGCTTTTTAGCATATATTAGTATATATGATCCATTTTGTCCGAGAAGTGGACCAAGGACCGATCTGTTCGAAGAAATCGTATTTATGGTCCGATTTGCTTAAAATTCGGTACGTAGGTAGCTTTTTACCTGGATAAGCTTATAGATTCCTGTTTTCCAATTTTCATGCAATTTCGAATATAAATAGCTTTAAGTAACGACCATATCAAGGGGCGAATTCGTCACTAGGCAAGATTTTTTTGCGCCAATCAGAAACAACGGATACTGTCAAAATATAATTATAATATGTAATATATCTCAACTAATATATATTTAGAAAGCCGTTTGTTAGTTTTCGCAAGGCTCGAGAGCGGCTGAACCGATTTTTTTGAAACTGCCATCTGCCGCACGTGTCCCAAGGATGGTTTTAGGCTGAAAAAAATCTATATGTAAAGGGGGCGTGGCACTTCCCATACAAACCGAATTTCTCATGCTACATATCTCTGAAAGTGTGCATGGTAGAGTTTTGGAAATTGGTATGGAGATATACGAAATCAATCGCATACCCTTGGAGAAAAATTTTAGCTATTGTAAAAAGGGGTGTGACATCTCCCATACAAACCGAATTTTTCATACTGCTTATCTCTGGAAATTTTTTGGTAGAGTTCTAGAGTTTTGTATGGAGATATACGAAATAAATCGCATACTCTTGGAGAAAAATTGGAACTATTGGAAAAGGGGTCGTGGCATCTTCCATACAAACCGAATTGTTCATACTGCCTATCTTTGGAAGTGTTCATGGTAGAGTTCTGGAACTTGGTATGGAGATATACGAAATCAATCGCATACTCATGAAGAAAGAGGGCAGCTGTTGGAAAGGGGGGCGTGGCACCTCCCATATAAATCGAATTTTTATACTGCATAT
>NW_023460556.1:0-35127 GCF_013731165.1 Rhagoletis pomonella | reverse complement strand
TAATATATGTAATGTTAAAGGAGACTACATTGAAATTGTTCTTTTTATTTTATAAAAAAATCACGAGAGCATTATGTTGTTATTTTTTCATTTTCTTATTTTGTATGCAATCTTGCAATTTAAAAATCTAATTCTAAAGAATACTCTTTCCGTATAAATCCTTTTATAATCGCCAATTCCATGTGAATAAATTGTTCTCATAATTTAACATGCAAAACAAAAACAAATTGGGAAAAATTATTTTTGTTTTACTTTACAATTTTGGGAATATTTGTTCACATGAAACTCGTGATTCGTGATGAATTTCGTGAAAATTTACTTTTAAATTTCTCATCAGTTAAGGCTTTGTGGTTAACGTATCACCATTAACTTCAACAAATTTCAAATTTAAGACTTTCAATGTATGCAAAAAACTTTAATTCGGCTTGCGCAGACCGCCCTCCGATAAGCAATTAGCATAAGTATAATTTTGGTCACTTTCTTCGTCAGCTCCAGCAGCTTTGTTGTTTTTCAGCCGCGTTATTGCTACACGTACCTCGTCACAGTCAGGCGGTGGAACGTCGACTCCGTCATCATCGACTGCGGGCTCGGGTTCTTCTTCTCCACAACTTTCCGTGCTGCTTCCATTTAGTATGGCGGAAAAGTGTTCCCTCCATAATTTAAGTACGCTCTGGACATCAGTTGCTAGGTCGCCATTATTGTTCTTACAGGAGTACGCCCCGGTCTTTAAACCTTCCGTAAGTCGCCTAACTCTCTGGTAAAATTTTCGGGCATTCTTCCTGTCGGCCAGCATTTCAAGCTCTTCGCACTCACGTATTTCGGCCTCTCTCTTCTTATTGCGGCAAATACGTCTCGCTTCCCTCTTCAGATCCCTATAGCGGTCCCACATAGCGCGCGTTGCGCCCGATCGCAGCGTGGCCCTGTAGGCGGCATCTTTTTTCTCTGCGGCTTCTTGACATTCCTCATCGTACCAGTTGTTCTTTCGGGCTCGCTGAAATCCAACTACTTCTTCGGCGGCGGTACTTAATGATCGGGAAATGTGGTTCCACTGCTCGCGTACGTCGGATTGTTGAAGAGTGCTCTCAGAGAGCAGGTGTGTGAGTCGAGTGGCGAATAAATTGGCCGTCTGTTGTGATTGCAGCTTTTCGACGTTAAGCTTTCCTTGCATTGTTGGGCGCACATTTTTTGCTGCACAGAGGCGGGTGCGTATCTTGGCTACAACAAGATAGTGGTCCGAGTCGATGTTTGGCCCTCGGAGTGTACGTACGTCCAAAACGCTTGAAGCATGCCTTCCGTCTATCACAACATGATCGATTTGGTTTCTCGTTTTTCGATCTGGAGACAGCCATGTAGCTTGGTGGATGTTCTTATGCTGGAACCTAGTACTACATATTACCATATTTCGGGCCCCGGCGAAGTCGATCAGCCTGTCCGTTATCGGACGTTTCGTCGTGGAGGCTGAATTTTCCGACAGTGGCGCCAAAGATCCCTTCCTTGCCCACCTTGGCATTAAAATCGCCAAGCACGATTTTGACATCGTGTCGGGGGCAGCGCTCATATGTACGTTCCAAGCGCTCATAGAAGAGATCCTTGGACGCCTCATCCTTCTCTTCCGTCGGGGCATGGGCGCAGATGAGCGAGATGTTGAAGAATCTAGCTTTGATGCGGATTGTGGCTAGACGTTCGTCCACCGGGGTGAACGCCAGTACTCGGCGACGGAGTCTCTCTCCTACCACGAATCCAACACCGAATTTGCGCTCCTTTACGTGGCAACTGTAGTAGACGTCGCAAGGCTTCACGCTTACTTTACCTTGCCCCGTCCATCGCATTTCTTGGATGGCGGTGATGTCAGCCTTTGTCTTCCCGAGGACATCAACCAGCCGGGCAGAGGCACCTTCCCCATTAAGGGTCCGGATATTCCAGGTGCATACCCTTAAATCATAGTCCTTTATACGTTTGCCGTGGTCGTCATCAGAAAAAGGGGGTCTCATCCGAGGCTTGTTGGAATTTTTCATTGGGCGGGGTTTTAACGTGGCGGGACCCAAACCCAGCGCACGCCTTCTCACTTTAGCTCGCTCCCAAACGGGTGTTTGGTTGCTACCCAGAGGATACGTGGATATAAATATCCGGACGTTGTGAGCTGCGATTTGAACCGTACGCACAAGAATCGCTTCTGGCCACTCCCAGGTGAATGGCAGTCAAAAGTTTTCCACTTCTGCGCACGGAACCATCCTCCATTATTACTTAAATATAAATGAGAGATCAATTACAAATGGGGTTTTCTTTATACTGAAAAATTTTGCCTTCTTATATTGTAGCCTGTGTGCTACGTTTCTGTTCGTCCTGCAATGGCTATATTAGTAGAAGTATTACACTTTTGCTTAATGGAGGCAATATTTTGTGAAATGAACACGGAAACCTGTGAAATGCCTGAGGATTATATTTTAAATAAATAAAATTTGTTTGGGACATTAAACAATGTGGTTAATTTTAATTCATATAGGGAAAAAATCACTCACACACATTTTGCAAATACAGTACTTTCCGCTTATAAGCATCGTCAAAAATGCACAACTTTCGACGCTTATAACCAGGGAACGGATTTTTAGGACCTAAAAACCTATAAAAAGGCAAAATAAAATAACGAAATAGGCTGGAAAGGGTAAAATAAAATAGCGAAAAAGGAAGGAAAAGGCACTAGGTATTGCAAAAAAGGCAAAAAAAGGCAAAACAAAATAGCGAAAAAGGCAGGAAAAGGCACTAGGTATTGCAAAAAAAAGCAAAATAAGAACAAACAAAAAATAGATTTATTTTAGAAATGCTTATATTACAAGTAAAACCAGAAAAACTGTGAACTAGTTTCATTATATGAAAAATTTGTACTTTGAATCTTTGACTATTTTATCCTCTCGAGTTTCTAACTCATAAAACTTTTATCTGTATACATAAGTAGTTCTAGTAACATTGAACCACAAGATGCATTTTGAAGTTTTCTTTTTCATTCGATTTTCGCGAAGAAAAGCCCTGAATGTACTAAATGTACGCTCGACGTAAGTTGATACAAGTGGAGCCCAATTTAAATATGGAACGTTTGAAACGTTCATATTATCAGGAATAAGGGCGCTTTCCTCGCCCTTTACAATTTTATCCACACCCCTTATTGTATCCAAGGCTCCGTTAGCTGAGAAAACGGCTTTGAATTTCTCCAACACCAATTTGGCACGAGGTCCTTGCGCTTCTATAAGCCGCATGGGCATGTGTATATTTTTTAATCTTAAACAAGTAAGAAAGTCTAAGTTCGGGCGGAGCCGAACATTAAATACCCGGCGCAAGTATTAAATATATGTTTTCCACCTTTCCGAAAGCTACCGCTACATGATAAGCCGGGGTGTATAGATTTTAAGTAAATTAGCGTCCTTAAATTTCGAAATATTGAAATCTCAAGCATATCTGAAATTTACCGTTATATGAAATGCGGCCTCAATTTTAGTCCGATTTCAACAATTTTCAACGGTTTGCTTTTATGTGGCAAGCACAATAACCATACCGAGCTTGGTGCAAATTGCTAGAACGGTTAGCGAGATACATATATGTGATCACAAGTGGGCGATGCTACGCCCATTTTCCAAAATTTTGTCATAAACGTATTTCTTGGTAAAGAATTGTTGCAATCATCAATTTTGAACAAATTAGCTTCAATATTTACTGATTTATCGAAGATTTTGTATTTCTCGAAATTACCGTTATATGGAATGTGGGCGTGGTTATAGTCCTATTTTACTAATTTTTAGCCATTTGGTAAGTTGTACCAAAGCCAACAACTGTGCCAAGTTTGGAATAAATTGGTGCAGCGGTTACCAAGATATACACATGTAACCATAAGTGGGCGTGGCTACGCCCATTTTCCAAAAATTTTTAATATTCATGTTTTCCGTCTGAAACTCATTGTAAGTATCAATTTTGAGTGGATTATCTTCAGTAGTTACTAAAATATCGCAGTTTTCGTATTTCTTAAAATTATCGTTATATGGGAGGTAGGCGTGGTTATTATCCGATTTCGCCCATTTTCAATACCATCCGTCCCACGCCCAAAAGAAGTTCACGTACCAAGTTTCGTTAAGATATCTCAATTTTTACTCAAGTTATCGTGTGCACAGACGGACGGACGGACGGACGGACGGACGGACAGACAGTCACCGCTTAATCGATTTCTCTTTTCATTCTGATCATTTATGTATACATTTGTCTATATCTATCTCGATTCGTTTTGCCTGTTACAAACAACCGTTATGTGAACAAAGTTATAATACCCTTGTGCACAAGTGCGCTCGGGTATAAAAAACATTGTAAATGCTATAATCACTTTTTTAAAGGTAGAAAAGGCAAATATCTTAAAAAAGGCAAAAAAATGCAAATATCTTAAAAAAAGGCAAAAAAAGGCAACATCAAATGTGTATATAGGGAATCAGGGAAAGCTAAATCGTGGACATTCTTAATCGAATATACTCTATCTCTTTGGCAGAAAAAAGGCAATTTCGATAAAATCCGTTCCCTGCTTATAACCGTAGAAACCTTATATCCAAAAACCCACTTATAAGTGTCCTCTACGCCAGGCGTTCCCAAAGTGGGTATGCCTGGGGTGTCGCTAGTGGCTAGAGTATGCTGTGGTGTGGGCAAATTTTGTATACTTTCCATACACAACGCAAGCGGGTTTGATCAAACTTCAACATGGCGGCAGAAAATCAAAAATTTTGGTTTTTATTAAAATTACCTTCAGCGGCTTGTCAAACCCAATACACAACACAAACGGCTTGCAGCAAATGGATATTTCGCTTGGTTTTTCAAGCCGCTTGTGTGCTGTATTTCGCTCTTAAGTGTAGTTAACCAGTACATTTGTCAACGGAAAATTGAACAAACATTTTCGGTACTTTTGTAGACCTTATCCGCGTTTCATCCACTTTTCTTCCCGTTTTCGGATTAATTTTCGGATTTTTTGCTGACTGGGCTGTTCTCGTAACAACCGCAGCAGCTTCGCGCACGTGTGTATGTTTTACATATTCTTTGGAACTTCACAATCACATTGTGAAAGAGCGAATCAACACGATGTTAGAGGCAGCCGAGAACGAACTAGTGACGAAATTTTTAAAGCTATCGACAAATTTGTACAGAAAAATGGTTTGAAATGGAGCAAGTGTGCGGATATATGCAGTGGTTGGGAAAACAAAAAGAGCGATGTCTAGGATGAAGCTAGGGCGAAAACGCCACGAGAAGTCACTGTATGATCCGTCGGTATTCATTGGCGACTTAAAACCTATATTGGATGACGCTGCGAAGATAACAGAGGCCTGCGAAATTAAAATACATCTTTGTTTTTTCTAGCACGTCGAGATTTTTAGTTATTGACATGTATATTTTAGAATTTCTCGCAATTTGCATGAAAACCCTATAAATAAACAAAGTAAATCAGAAAAACGTATGTAACTTCGAATTTAACGCTAAAAAAATTTATAACAGCCAGTTTCACCAGCAATTTAAATGGAAAATGATTTTTTTATTTTCTGTAAATTTCCATATAAGATTCAAAAAATTAAAATCATTTTTCACTTAAATTGCTTTCATGAAATTGACTGTAAAAATTATTTTCTTAGCGTTAGCGCGCATTACCAGCGTTAACTTGGAAGGTTTAGAAAAAACCATTATCGAATATTTTCCCAACATTGACTCTGAGGATGTCTACAGCTGGATAACAAACCCGTTTTCATGTGACCCGAAAAGTAAACCTAAGGCCATGAACATTGTGTATACTTAAAAGTGAAAAAAGAATCAGATGTTTTCCCGAAATGCCTGAGATCACTTGATTCTATGTGCTACAGGGTTACACTCAATATATATAAAAAAAAACTTTAAAAGGACTCTGGCAAAACCAGCAAGAAAAGTTCTATTAAGTTTAGGAGTCATTGACCTAAATGCTTTAAAATATTAAACTGATATATAAACATAGGAATTCATTTAATTCAATGCATATTTGGCCAATTTTTAAGGTTATTTCAATAACTTTAGTATTTTTCTACATCCCTTTAAACAACCTAACATTTTGAAAGGTTATTTCTACGTTTTTACAGGATATTTATATATTTCAGGCGGTTTCCAGGCAGAAGAAGAACATTTGTCACTTGTATGTATGCACAATGGCCCTGAAATAGTATTCAAATGTAGATAGAATGCATTCTCAGTTTTGTTCTATCACGCCTTTTTTATTGAGATATTGGCCTACTAAGTTTTTGAAACGACAAATTAAGCTTCAAAAACCTTCTGGACATCAGTGAAGACAGCACTTTGAATATTACATACTACGAAGAGAGCCAAGAGAGTTCTGGATGCAAGTGTATGCAGAACACACTGCTGTTGGCAAGATTGCATTAATAATACTAGTGACTTTTACTTTTGCATTTCTATGTGAGACGGCATTTTAAACAAATACTTACATAAACAAGTAATTTTTAACCAAAAAAACAAAACCGACTTCAATGCCCATATAAAAAGTTAAGATTATCGTTAATCGCTTCATGATCCAGTGATCGGAGTTAAACCAAATTAGAATGGGACCACCTGTGAGGTAAATCCTTTCCTTTAAAAAAAGAATTATAGTAATCGGTTAACGTGGTCCGAAGTTATGCGGTACATACATATTCCGACGAATTGATAACCTTCTCTTTTTTGTGAAGTCGGTTAAAAACAAATACACCAGACAAGCAAGCTTTCAGCGTCAAATGATTTCAGGGTATTTTCAAAGCTCCTAATAAACTTAAAGGAAATAATGAAATCCTCAAAACAATTTCAGTCCTCACATTAAAGCTAAAGGAGCAAAAAGTTTGCATTGTGTTTTCTTGTTTTCGTAGACTTTTGAGGAGTTGGGGTGGCGCGAAATGTTTTTAGCACAAGGGTGCCGCAATGAAAAAAGTTTGGGAACCCCTGCTTTACGCTTATAGAAAGATTTGCACGCTGGGGCCAAACACGAGAATTCAAACAATACAGTGATACACATTTTATAAATTATTGAAACAGTTTTTTTAGATTTGGAAATGTGTTTTTAATGCATATATACTTATTTACATATAGTTATTTTGGTGATTAAGTACATTCATGTATAACTAAAAAAAAATTCATTCGGTTGTTATGAAACAAAACACATTTAGAATTAATAACAAAAAATAGTTATCCCAGCTAAATCACAAAACAAAGCACTACATTAAATGTCATTGTTTAATATCTATTCTAAAAAAAAATTGTTTTGTCTGACTTTTGGTTTCTCTATAAATTAGTAATTCCACAGCATCAAGTTCTTTCAGAAATAGATTGATTGTCTCAAAGCTTGTCTTTAAAGTGTTAATTGCATGAAGTTGTTACTTCGCAGTTGGCAAACTTTCTGATACTATTTCTTCGGCTTCCCCTTCGGATTCATCTGAAGACGGATTTAATATTTCTTGTTAAATTTCGGCTTCAAAAGTTGGGTGCTTTGAAGTTTTTGCACTGCACCGAGGAAATTTACTTATGAAATTATACTTTTGTATCAAAACGCTGGTGCTTTTAAACGGGAATCTATTAAGCGGGGAAATCTAATCATTTTTATAACTATCTGGTCATCTCACAAGGGGTAAAGTCGACACTAAAAAGCAGGGAACGCTTATAAGCGGGGGGCATATAAACGGGAAGTACTATAGCAATTTTTCTTTCAAGACGATAGGCAATTCTTCGTTCAATTTCAACAGCTGATCGATCATAGCTTTGGGAAGTGAGCTTTTGTTTGCAGGAAATGATGTTGTTAATAAAAGGTACGTTCGTTTAAAATATCTAGTAAAAAAACATCCAACAACAAAATTCCGGCGAAATGTCATCTGCTTTTAAAAACGAAGTAAATTAGTACAAATTGTAAGTAATTTTCATTAGAGTTTGAATAACTCCTTTCACTAAATGGCTTTTAGTAACTTTAACGAGACCTTAACTTATTTAATTTTATTCATTTTAGTGCAGTTTTGACAAAATTTTCCTGCTAAAAAATCTTTTGTTACACTACTTCATTTTATTCCTTTGATTGTACAGGTTAAATAAAAGCTTGTTTTTAAAAAATATTTTTTTTACATTATTTTATTTTATAATTTTTAGTCCATTTATAAAAGCGTTGTATATTAAAAAGTGTTATTTTATTTTATCTAAAAAATTTTGCAATAGATATTAAAATAATTCAACTTGCAATGAAAGAGAACAGAAGACTTGGCAAGCAAAATGTTGTTTGCTTACGTTTTGTATAGACATACATATGTACATACAGTATCGGTCATATCTATAGCACGCCATTTCAAAGCGATATTGTGTGCCACTTATGTTTATTTATTTATTTTTAGGAATTTTCAATTAAAATACAGTTTGTTCTCAGACAAACCCCATATAAATCCAAGTGTAACAATTTGTAGAAAGCTACAAAAAAACGCAACATATTTTCACCTAAATTTCAAACTTTTTTCTCGGAAGTGTAAGATTTTTTTGAGTAGACAGTTTTTTAGCCCCTTCAATTTTAGTCTGATAATGTGCAAGTTTCAAGTGGCTGAAAGTTACCATACAAATAGAGTTTATTCATTATATGGAAGCCAATGCGACCAAAAAAATTCTAAAAAATAAACGGTAATTCGTAGCCACTTCAAATTTGCACATTATCAGACTAAAATTGCAGGGGCTAAAAACTGTGTACTGACAAAAATTCTAACACTTCCGAGAAAAAAGTTTGAAATTTATGTGAAAATTTGTTGCACTTTTTTGTAGTTTTCTACAAATTATTAAGCTTGTGTTTGTATCGGGTTTGTCTGAGAATGAACTATATTTTAATTGAAAATTCTTAAAAATTAATAAATAAACATAAGTGGTACACAATATCACTTTGAAATGGCGTGCTATAGATATGACCGATACTGTATAACAGCAGTTAATTTTTTTTTAAAGAAATGGTGTGCCGTCCATTTCCGCTGTAGCATGGCATATATTTAGGCGCAATATTTAACTGCTTCCGGCGGGGCGACATCTGGAGTCAACTAATTCCTAGAACGAGGTTCATATCCAGACTAGGTTGATATTTAGAATTTGCCACAGATAGCTTTGCTACACTATCGCCGGCAGGTTTAACAATTTTATAGTGATTTTACGTTTTTTGGCAAATTACGCTCTGTTAGCCATAAATATTACTATTTTTTGACCGCCTTTGAATCAAGACCCCTGGACCATAAGGGGAATTCATTTATATATTAAATTGCATTGTCATCGTGATTGGAACTATGATGAAAATTTCAAGTCTCTAACTTGTCGGGAAGTCAGTTTAAAATCGATTGGAAATTTCCGTGATTTGCGCGGGATGACCAAGTTAAATAAAAGCTTATAAAAAGAGGTACACGCAAAGGATTTCACAAAAATGTATTGAAATGTCGGTTGCAAAACCTCCTAAATCGCCGTTGTGGCAAAAATGAAATTTGGTAACCCTGAACTACAGGCATCGAGAATTGTGCATAAAAATCGTTAAATCATTATTAAAACAACAGATTTGTAAAATAATAGCTAGAGAAAATACCGCCTATCAAGGCAATGCCTTCAAAGAATAAACCGTTTTTTCGCTCTCCTGTAAAATTTGAGTGCCGTAAGATATGCGGTTTTGCAAAAACATCGACGATATGCCGATTTGGGCATCCCTGCCTTAGTTAGTCAAACATTAAGAAACGTTCATACGTATTTTCATAGATATTAAATATCATCGCAATTTTCGATTTTTGTCCAGCTAATCGTCACTTTTGCCTTATGTGCAATGGTTCTATTCATATTCATGAACAAATATTGTCATTCATATTCATTCAATTTGTTTTACAACGTTTGAACGTTGCCATGTCGATATTCATATCAACACAACTATTCATTTCAATTCAATAAAATTCAAAATCAATCACATTCATTCAATTAGAATATGAATGGCTAATGTGCCGTTTTGAATGAATTCATGCAGACGTCTAATATACATACAGTCCGTTCGACAAACCGATATTTATAACCAGGGCCGAAGAAGATAAGCAAGAAAAAAGACATTTTAAGCGCTTAGATAAGCACTAAAACATTGGTAAATATGCTTGCAAATATGCTCGCAAAACAACAAAATTTAAGTGCAGTTTGATGTTTTGTTTTTTATTCACTTTATTTCAAGGATTGAAAAATTACAATGAAAAATCAAGTGTTGCTTGATATACTCAAATAATACGAGATCTGCGCTGGTCGTTTAATTTTAGTTTTTAATATTCGTTATTTTCCTTTTGAGATAAATTATTTTTAATAGCTTCAATATCACCAATCCTTTCCATGGAGACAAACCATTGGTTTTAAATTTTTGTATCCAAACAGAAATGCAATTAAGGTTAAGAAAAACTAAATCTGGTTTTATGTTATTATTTGTAAACATTTCTTTAGTTCGACGAATAAAAGAAGGCCCAAGAAATCGCCTAGAAAAATTTATGGAGCCAAATTTTCTTAAGCAGTATGAGTTCCTAGAAATTTTCTACGCTTTCCACTATGGTTTGCTAAAGTTTGTTTGTGAAGACCACAAGGCACCCTTGCTTTGAACAGAAATATATGCCAGTAATATTATTTAGTAGACAGCAGGCTGTAAAATATCAGATGCCAAAACTCCTTGGACACAACTTGTAGAAAAGGTGAATCACTTTTCTCCCAGTTCTTCGATCTGACATTTTAAAAATAAATATTTTCCGTCAACTACAGTTGCGTTACTTTGATCACCCTTCTGTATCATTTATATGCCCCTTCACAAAAGAGAGAAGGCTTTTAGACCAGTTGCCCGCACCAGAAAATGCATTGAAATGCCAATAAAAATAAGAACTGATTTCCGGAGAAGTTATTTGGTTAGTTTCCAAATGTACCTAAAATTGTGTGTTTGTACCGAATGTACTTTCAAACTAAATAAAGGTACTATCGCACCAACTTTTTCATCACTGTAGGTAATCCAACAGCTGATTTCGTATCGCTAATTGCGCAGCTGACGTGTGTGTGAACACCAAATTAAATTCTGCAATTTAAAGCTTAATTACCTCAGCTAATTGGCCTGTTTGAACATAGTCTAAAGGCTCTGCCAGGCATACTTGGCATTGCATGCACTGCTATACCATTTTTTTGTATAAATCAAAAACCAACAGACTTCTATGTACGTATGTAATGCTATGCCTTGAGTAACCGCTTACACGCGAAGCTCATTTAACAGATTGGCTGACTTCCAAAACGCATTAATACAATGTTTGGAAACTGTTATACTGCGGTATATGCAGAGTTGCGACACATTGCAACCATATACATTGCATAGTTTAAATATTCAATATAGCAATGAACAATTTCTCTGAATTTTCCATTTTTAAAACACCAATGGTAACTAATAACAAACGAAGTATCAACTTTGTTTCTGATGTGCTGATTGGTCTAGCGATGCGTTTCGTTTGTACGTATGCAAAGCAATTGACATTTTGGAACTCAGCCATTCCTTATGTGACAACTCTCAAGCAATGCCAAGTATGCATAAGAGAGCCTTAAGTTGCTAATTCCTGCTGGAAATCATGGTACAATTATTACAGACATTGTCTACCCAGAAAGTTTAGCTTCATATCGTAATTCGCGCCCTTATTTTCATTTTGAGGCATTTCAATGTTGATTCTTTTACATTCAGTTGGCTTTGCCTTTTGTATTTGTTCAATTTCATTCTTTTAATTTTCCAAAACAAAAAAACAACGTTTCAAATAAAGTGAGCAATAACAATTTTGAATTTGTTTACTAAGCAAATGTTTTTTTTTGCTTTGGCATATTAAATAAGTTCCCGCAAGGTTTGTTAAAAAAATACGTATGGGATATGGTGTATGGATATATCTCTTTTTCCTTAGCCCTTTCGCTATTTTGATGCCATATGGCGTCATGCTTGTTTGAATACTCATAGATTTAATTGAGCTTATCTGAAATTATATTTTTATATGCAGCGCTGTAATGGGAACTTTTATAAACTATATTTTAATACGGTATTGTTATTTTTATCCCTAGTAGATGAACATTTTCAATTTTAAAACTTTACCAAAATATCGATTTTCTTCTGCTTAGAAAGGTCTATATTAAAATACTATATTTTACCAAATAACCCAATAAATTAAAAACAAATAAATATGCTTTGGTCTCCAAAATAGTGTCAAATATTGCTAGAACTTGTAATTTAATTTAAAAAAGTGCTAATAAACGCGTGGTATGTTTTTAAAAGTGTATGATGCCATATGGCATCAATAATATTTGAAGGAGCTGAGATCCGCACCAGCAAATAACGATATATTTGAACGGGGAAATTGCAACTGGTAAATTTTTTAAATAAATTATTAAATGTATGCATGTTCCAACTTATTTTATTAAATATTTGTGGTGTTATTTAATTTGATTTGAATAAAATAAAATACCGTATTAAAAAATCTTTGCATATTTTTTACACCAGTTAGTACAAATGATGCCATATGGCATCATTCCAAAAGATACTTTAGAATCGCATTTTGGAAAAAAATTAAATTGAATGTTGTTATATTATGTATTATGGATCATTTAATAAAAAAATTGGATTTTTAAAGCCCGAATCTAAAAAGATGTACCGAAAGGGTTAGAGTAAACCTTTTAGTGTGGGCAACAGTGATGCTTTTCAAATATGGCAGATCGGAATATGCGCTCTCTGAGAAGACAATACCTATAATAATTGTACCATGGTGGAAAATTTTATACTAGCAGCCATGATAAAAACATAACAAGGTAAAATCAATGAGAGGCAGTCTGCCGTTTGCCAGCAATTTAATTTAAAAATTCAAAACTCAAACTCACACACACATTCCTATTTTCAATCTCAAACAACAACAATTGTGAACAATTTCATTTTTTTATTCTCAATTTTGTATGATTTTAACATGCTGGCAAACGTCAGAAAAAAAATCATGGCGGACGAATTGAGAGAATGAATTTACCTTGTTATGTTTTAATCATTTTAGCAGCAATTTTGATGATCTTTAACTTTAAAATAACCTATTAGAACCCCAAATGTTTGACATGAAAATAAATACTCATTTTCTTGCGTTTTCTTAGCAAATTGCTTTTGCTTTTGTATGTCACCAAAATTCCGAGGGGTCTCTTCCGAGTGTCCTGATTTTTCCTCGACTAACCTGGTCGTCCTAGTTTTGTATAAATAATAGGCATTCACCACAAACATTTCATTAAAATATTATTATATTCAATATTTCCGCCAACCAAAATCGTGTAAATCACAGTTTCAAACTTTATACAAAATTTAGGAAAATTCAACAAGATTTCATTGAAATTTCAACTTTTTATTCTGAATTTTTAGAAAATTTTTGGGTATGCAGTTTTATAGACCATACAATTTTAGTCTAATGAAGTTTCAAACGGCTAAAAAATCGCATTGATTTTTGATTTTTTTTATGGCGGATTTTTGCACTTTTTTCATATAGCAATGAATTTCTTATGAAATAAAACGCGAGAGACCATCAGCAACAAATGAACGCAAGCTTTTTATATTAAACTTTTTAGCTGTTTGAAACTTGCACTTCATTATAATATACTGCATACCCAATTTTCTTCTTTTGTGATTTACACGGTTATGGTTAAAGCTTAGACGATATTTTTATATAAAAATAATAAAAAAAAATTTAGCTGGAAAAATATTACGAATATTATAAAAAAAACACGTGGTCATTGTTTGAGTCACTGTATCTACAAAGCTACTGTGAAAGCGGAGCACGTTGATTATTTTTGATATGGGATCGTTGCTCTGTGCATCGCCGGCAAACAATTTAGAGTGGTAAATCGAACTTGCTGGCCTGTCCTCAAACTATGTGCTTCCACCGCGTTTTAAAAGCAACCAACTTTCGAGCAACAAGTGAGTCTTTGAATTAACACAGTACAATTCCTTTTGTTTAACTTTCTGGGGAATGCGAAAATATGTGACATGAAATCTTTGCCTCAGAAAGTCTTATTTCTTATTTAATTTTAAATCTCCTGCAATGTCTTCCTTGTCTATTTATTCACTTAAGCACTAATTGAACTACTCACTTATATTACTAAACGGCTGCTGAGAGTTAACTGATTTCATCAATTCAAGTAACCCTTCTATTGATCGCGTGATGCTACAGTGAAATGAGATATTGACCAATGTATTACTTTAATGATACACAATGTTGCGGCAACGATATTTTAACATAAATACATTATTTTTAAATGCGACGTTCTTTCAGACCCCGTCATAAATCTATGTAGGCATATACCCATACATACATACATATGTATGTACATGCATATATCGTAAGCTTCAAGCGCCCTCCATCCGTAGTTTATCACTTTTTATTTATACAGATTTATATTCAAATTATAGGAATATGTGATGTGATGTGAAAATTATATATCAATTGCATAATAATTAATAATAGATATTGCGATTGCTATTAATTGTCACGATGTAACGAAATGATGCCCATTTACACTGCACAGTACGAAATTGACCGCGCCTTTCAGGTAAGTACAGTGAACCTCGCTTAAGTAAAAATTTCGAAATTTTTATGAATTTTTTTGTAAGTGTTTTTCAAAATTTTAAGCTTAGGTTTATATGGTAAGGGAATTGACTACATTTTAATTGAAAAATCTTAAACATTAATAAATAAACAGAAGTGGCAAATAATAGTATTCTGAAATTGGTCCAAAATGATATGTCCAATACTGTTTGTATGAATGTATAGATATGTATAATCGATGAAATTTTAAAGAATTTAATTCTTGTAAAAATTACATACTTTGCTTTATCTATTTTTTTTCTAATAAAGTTTTCTTTGTTTGTTTATCTGTTTAAATAATGCTACGGTCTTGGTTTTAAGCTTCGAATTCTTCATTAAATGTTCATGTTTTAATCTAGGATTTACATACATATAAACATGGGCGTAGGCAGGTAGGCGCAGGGGGGCCGGGCCCCCCCCCTAACTTCCAAATTTTTGCATAGATATTCAAAAATAGTACCACGAAATGCTTGCTTGATAATTTCGGTCCCCCCTAAGTTTCAATGTTTTTCCTATATATATACTGTATAACAAATTATACTCCCAACGCTAACAAAATAATTAGTAAATTGATTTAAAAAGTGTATATGTGGATCATCCGGCTCTGTATCAAGTTATTCTCTCTAACTTCAAAGCACTTCCATTTAAAAAGGGTAAAAACCTGGCTGCAGTCGACAATGAGCAAAAAAAGTTCAATTGTTTATTACTTTGTCTTTAGGTTTGTGTCTTTTCTAAGCGTACACCGAAAGCTTTGTATCACAGAACCAATCTGAGATTATTGAGACAACTATAGACCGGTTGGGTGAACGGCCAAGACGTTTACTTCTTAAGTGTGACAAAACAAAATCAAGCAATAAATATATTTAGCATAAATGAATATACCAGCATAAAAAATCTGCATACTCAAAATGTTCAATACGTCCCCATATTTATACATACCTATGTATATAATTTAAGAGAAGGTATTTCGCTGCAAAGCAATGATTACACTGGTCTACAAGGGTTTTGCGAATAAGACGGGACCTGGTGTTTCCGAACGGATTTTTCGTGCTGAACACGAATCTGGGGTCCAAAACTTCCCATCACGTCACGTTTTCGAGAAAAAAGGGGTTGAAACCCCTAAAAACAGCGTTTTTGGACATTTTCGAAAAATTGTAGAGCCGAACCCTAACGTGCTACAAACTTTGCATATGTCAGAAATTAAAGGTAAAATTGTGCCCTTTCGAATGAGCCTTATGCCAAGTTGATCGCATGTGCCCTTGGAGCAGGGGGTGTATTTGTGTTCAGCACGAAAAATCCGTTCAGAAACACCAGGTCCCGTCTTATTCGCAGAAAAAAAGTTGAAATTTGTAGACCAGTGTTATAAATTATTAGTTTACCTTACAAAATTGCGGGGGAATATTACAGAGTATACGGAAAAAAGTTAATTTTTTACATTTTTTATTTTGAATAACGTCTGGTCCGGCTACTTGGTTTACTATACAGGTATGTAGAGCTATGAATTTAAAAAATACATCAGGGTTTAGTTGAGATATTCGCTTTTGACCACTATGTTTTGGACATTTCCCAGTACTGCAAAGCTTTTGACTGCCATTCAACTGGGAGTGGCCCGCGTGCGCTGGGTTCGGGTCCCGCCACGTTAAAACCCTGCCCAATGAAAAACAACACATGCTACGGATGATACCCCTTTCTTTTGATGACGATCACGGAAAACAAAGGAAGGACTATGATTTTAGGGTATGCACTTGGAATATCCGAACCCTTAATTGGGATGGTGCCTCTGGCCGGCTGGTTGATGTCCTAGGGAAAATAAAGGCTGACATCACCGCCATCCACGAAATGCGATGGACGGGGCGAGGAAGGTAAGCGTGGAGCCTTGCGACGTCTACTACAGTTGCCACGTAAAGGAGTGCAATTCGGTGTTGGATTTGTGGTGGGAGAGAGACCGGCGTTCACTCTAGTGGACGAAAGTCTAGCCACAATCCGCATCAAAGCGAGATTCTTCAACATCTCATTCATATGTGCCAATGCCCCGATGGAAGAGAGGAACGAAGCATCCAAGGCTCTGTTAGCTTAAAGCGTACATATTAGCTGAGGGTGATCGACTTCTCCGGGCCCGAAACTTTGCAGTATGTATTACTGGGTTCTAGGAGATCTATCAAGCTACATGGATGTCTCCACATCGAAAAACGAGCATGTTGTGATAGACGGAAGGCATGCTTCCATGTTTTAGATGTACATACGTACACTCCGAGGGCCAAACATCGACTCGCACTATTATATTGATGTATCCAATATACGACCCAACCTCGGAGCAGCAAAAAAGGGCCCCCAACAAACCAACGAAATTTTAACGTCGAAAAGTTGCAATCAAAACAGACGGCCAATGGATTCGGCGCTCGACCCTCACACCTGCTGTGAGAGAGCACTCTTCAAGACTTGCGCGATCAGTGGAACCACATTTCCCGCTTATTACTGGTACGATGAGGAGTATGAGAAAATGCTTGAAATGCTGGGCGACAGAAAAAACACCCGAAATTTTTAGCAGAGAGTTGAGCGACTTACGGAAGGTTTCAAGACTCTTGTAGGAACAACCATGGCGACCTAGTGACCGATGGAGGGAAGACTTTTCGACCCTTTTGAATGGCAGATGCACTGAAAGAAGTGGAGAAGAGGAACCCGAGGTCCCAGTCGATGACGATGGAGTCGATATCCCAGCGCCTGACTATGACGAAAAGTGCCAAATCTGCTTGAGCTGACGGCCTGTCAGCCGACGACTGGAATTCAAGCGCGCTCTGCCCAATCGACTAGAAAGGCGACCCCGCCATGCGTGCCAACTACCGCGGGATCAGCCTTCTAAGCATAGGTTGCAAGGTCTTATCGAATGAATTGTCTACCATAGACCAGGTATTCACAATACGCCAAATCTTGGAAAAGACCCGCGAGAAAATGATCGGCACTCACCACCTATTTGTCGACTTTAAAGCCGCTTTCGACAGCACTAAAAGGAGTTTCGTATATGCCGCTATGTCCGAATTTGGCATCCCCTCAAAACTCATACGGCTGTGAAAAATGACGTTGAGCAATACCACCAGCTCTGCTCTGTTGCCGTTCGCCCCCAGACGGGGTTTCAGACAGGGCGACTCTATTTCATGTGACTTCTTTAATCTGATGTTGGAGAAGATAATAAGATCTGCAGAGCTGAACTGCTCAGGAACAATTTACTACAAGAGCGTGCAATTGCTGGCTTACGCCGATGACATCGACATCATCGGTAACAAAAACCGCGAAGTCTGTTCTGCCTTTTCCAAGTTAGATAGGGAAGCAAAGCGAATGGGTCTGGTGGTAAACGAGGACAAGACGAAGTATCTCCTGTCATCAAACAAACAGTCAGCACATTCGCGCCTTGGCACCCACGTCACTGTTGACAGTTACAATTTCCAGAAAGTAGAGAATTTCGTTTACTTGGGAACCAGCATTAACACCGATAATAATGTCAGCATGGAAATCCAACGCAGAATCGCTCTTGCCAACAAGTACTGCTTTGGGCTGAGTAGGCAATTCAGGAGTAAAGTCCTCTCTCGACGTACGAAAACCACACCCGTGGTGGTATATGGCGAATTAAAATACAGCGGCTCAACTGGCTTGACCATGTCGTTCGAATGGACACCGACGCCCCACCTCTGAAAGTATTCTGGCTTCACTTGGCATTTCCAATTGGCGTCAGTTGGCCAAAATCGCTTTGGTGGTTACAGCGCCAAATAAGAAGAAGAAGAAGAGAATAGATCTATAACCTTATCAGTCACACTGTGTTATAATCCCAACGAAATCCTTGACGGTGGTACCGGGAGGGGAACGGTACATGACGGTAGGAAGTTTAGTTTGGGTTAAAGTCTCACACTGACGGGGTTAGGCTTTCGATACTTCCTCCTCGTAAAATAAAACTGCTCAGTAAAAAGTTAACAATTTAAATCGACGAATAGTTTTATATCAACTTTTGTGAACATTTGTTTATGTCTTTTGTACAACATATTTACCTCTATTGGTTACAATAATTTTAAGCTATAATAAAAAACTTTTAGTAAGTAAGTTATTGGTTTAGATTTTTTTTTGTATGCCCCCGCCCCCCCCCTAAATTTCGTTCTGGTTACGCCCATGCATATAAATGAAAGTTAACAAGAAGGTGTAACTACACTAATAATTGTGTTCGCTTAAGTACCTGCATCGAGGTACTTAAGCGGGTTCTTTTAAGTACCCAACCCGCCTAAGTACCTCAAAAAGCTGACATTTTACGCGAGGTACTTAAGCGGGTTTTACGGTATAATTTTATTTTTTTTGCGATTTGAATATGAACTAAATGTGCATGTACTACATCCTAACAACCAACAAAATTTTCAAACGAAAATGTTTACCCAAATTGTTACTAATTTTAAAATTGGTTTAGATTGGAGTGACTTTTTTCAATATGGTTACTCATAGTCTACTATTTTAGTAA
This sequence comes from Rhagoletis pomonella, assembly GCF_013731165.1. Classification (NCBI taxonomy): domain Eukaryota; kingdom Metazoa; phylum Arthropoda; class Insecta; order Diptera; family Tephritidae; genus Rhagoletis; species Rhagoletis pomonella. The sequence continues at coordinate 15,966 of NW_023460556.1, read as the reverse complement.
ATGTAAATTTAAAAAAATGCCCGGGGGTTACAGGCTAACCTAATATTCACGCACGCCGCCAATTTACTGTCAAAAATTCTCATGCATATACAACTTGTATGCGACCAACCGAAATTGAACGGCGTTCGTATGAAGCTAACTCAATTTCCATTTTTTGTTCTGCGTGACATTTTGATTTGACATTTCGCTCAGTGAAATCAAATACAAACGCACGCAAGCCAATTTCGGGTGACGCAAGAAAAAAAATTATACGGCGTGCGTACTAAAACGCAAGCCGCGAATATTAGGTTAGCCTGTTATTGTTCTTCAGTGAATGTATGATACCAAATTAAGTAGCAAACACAAAAACAGTTATTCTAAACATACATACATACATACACTAACCAATATGTTTCCGTACAGTGTTTTTTTTAATATTTGCAATGTTTTTCGAAATAAACTTTTTTCGTTTATTTTAATTGAAATATAGTTCATTCTGCATCAAATGGCATATAAATTAATGATTCAAAGTTTTTACAAAATTTAGGAAAATTCGACAAATTTTCACCAAAATTTTCAACTTTTAAACAAAGCATAAAAAATCTCAAATATCAACGGTAGTTTATAGCCGCTTAAAACTATTACTTTACTAGCTTTTACCCGCGGGTTTCACCCCACATCAGAATTAATTAAAGGGGCCATGTGACTTGTGGTTCCGAAGTTATGGCTGATAAAAATTTCCAAGTCTATGTTATGTGCTACGCCCCTTTTACAAACTCATTTATATATACCTTACTATAAGCACCTACCATAGATATGTCTGCATACCAAATTTCAAGTTCATGTGACTAAAGGTTCCGAAGTTAGAGCTGATTAAATAACTCACGCCTATGGAAGGTGCCACTCCCCCTTTTCCAATACCGCCCAGTTTTTCCCATGAGTATAGAATTAATACAACATATACAACATTGAAATTTTAGTTAGTATAGGAGGTGCGACACCCTCTTTTCCCGTACTGCCCATTTTTCTCTATGCCTATAACCTTCCCGGGGTAAAAACAAATAACTATGCAAAGTTTCGTGCGATTCCGTGCCACGGTTCAAAAGTTATAAGGTAATGAACAAACAGAAATTCACTTTTATATATATAGATTATACTGAAATTGAGTGAACTACAAAACTGCATACTCAAAAAAAAGTCTGAAAAATTTTGTTTAAAAGTTGAAAATTTTTGGGACAATTTGTCGAATTTTCCTAAATTTTGTAAAAACGTTGAATCATTAATTTATATGCCATTTTATGCATAATGAACTTTAATTCTATTAAAAATTAACGAATTGCACATATTAAAAAAAAACACTGGACGGAAACATATTCTGGTTAGTCTGGTATCATATATTCACTGAAGACCAATAACTCCCGGGCATTTTTTTTATTTATTACGAAAAACATTGAAAATATTAAAAAAAAAAACACTGCACGGAAACATATTCTGGTTGGTGTGTGTATTTACCAGTGTACTGCAGTGAGTGGCTCACCCAGTGAATGCATTCCATACAGCACTGTCTTTGCAAAAGCAGCGAATCATTTACTAACAATCATTATTGTTTTTTGTGAAGTTATTACTCTGTTCGAATCAGGGCTTCGGAGCGGAGCGGAGCAAAGGAGCAAGGAGCTAAAGAGCAAACAATTTTGGCTGGAGTGGAGCTGGAACAAAGAGCTAAAAATTCACTTGTTCCGTAAAGAAAAATTTTCAATATTTTGTTTATGTTATTTTCTGGTCTAGTAACGATTTATTTTGAAAAATTGTTGTTGTTGTTTTTCCACAAAAATTTTTAATAATACAAGCCCCAAGCCCAATAAAAATTAAAAAAATGTTCAGTTAATAAATTTACTTCACTTTAATTTTTTTGGCACTGAAAACAACCGTCTTAAAATTTCCATTCTATTTATATTTCTTGGCAGTTTTTTTTAGATTTTCTTTTGGATGCAGAAGTGTTCCTAGAGCAGTGATTCCCAAAGTGGACCCTGGGCTCCACGACAGACTCGACGGGGGTCTACGATGGCGTGAAAAAAATATGAGGGTTCACGAGTTGAAAGTCGGGGTCCACGAAATCTTATCTTGCTAGGCAGATAATACACTACTCCAAAAAATTAAGGGAGAAAAAAATACCAAATTTTTCGGTGGTTTTTAACAAGCCGTATTTCGTTAAAAAATGGCCGTATTGAAACTCTAAGATTCTAATTTTTCTTGGCTGAAAATTTTTATGAGCTACGGTTCTCATTAATCCTGCCAGACAGTGCAAAAAAATACTTTGCAATTTTTTTTGTTGTTTTTTTTTTGTCCACGAGATGGAAAAAATTGATTCATTTAGGCAGGCGTATGGATCGTACAGCCTCTTTATTTAGCTTTAGTTTCCTATTTTTAAAATCTCCCTTAATTTTATTGAGTATTGTGTAGTGCTCAGTGTGTTCAGTGTTACCGCTGAAAATTTTTCGAAAGTCGCAAAAAAGTGTCAGCCGAAGAAAAGTGTCTTCAAGTAATTCAAATATTTTATACCATATATATACTTTTATTATTTTACCTCCCGAAACTTATTGGGGCATATTTACGGTGACCATAATTATAGCAGCCGAATACGGGACTAAAAATAATTTTGCTAATTTTTTCCACAAAGGCTAGGGGATTTCAAATCAATGATTCTAGATTTAAATATTAGCCTTGCAACTGCATTTTATTTTGCATATATTTTTCGATATCTTGTGAAAGCAGCACATAAATATTCAGTTGTATCATCACACATTCGTAGAATATTTTTCCATAACTTTGTACTTTGCGCTCGAGATTTTTACCCCGCAAAACTTTTTCAAACATTCCTAGGCAGGGAAACTTGATGAAAATATGCGACTACTTTTGAAACACGAGTGGTATTCAACGGATTATTGTCATACTCGGATTTCGACCAAGCGCAATATAGTGAATATCAGCCGAAACGGGCTGATGTAAAACGTACCGTTCCATCTTTGAGTACTTCTTTACTTTTACAACATTCTCCTGGTAGTCATCTTATTTGGAGTTTCTCATGGTGAAGATACAATCCCTCGTAAAATCAGCAATAATTTTTTTGGTGTAGTTTCGCCCAAGGCATAACAAGGTAGAAGTGATTTCGACATTTCTCTCTTTTGAACTGCGACTGTAATGTAAACTCTTAACCCTATACAATTCAAAATTTTAATTTTTTAATTTCAATTTTCAATTTTGAGCTGTGCAACTGATTTTAAATACATACATACAAAAATAAAATGAAAAGGAATTACGAGCGGTGCGCTCTGTGTGACAAGAGCCAGGACAACAAACTTGTGCGTTATTTTAAACCTCCTCAAATGCTCCGCGAACACCATGATACAATTTCGTTCCACTAAATTTACCGCTTTAGATCACCATTTACTGCTATAAATTCGACGTTGTGGCTCTTAACATCCCTTTTCCTTTTTTCATAATGCCATGTGAAAGGAGTCGTGTTTTTATTTTTCATACATAGCTGGATTTATCATACGGAAATGAAGCATTACTGAATATGAAGAGAAAATCTCCCACTCATATACATGGATAGACCAAATTTGAAATGGTGGTATGATAAAACCTAAACCAGAATTCCTTGTGGACATAAAGAAACTGCAAGTAATTTTTAATAAATTTAATGGAAAAGAAATTTCGCATTGCAAAAATTTAATAGCTGAATTATTGAAGTTAAGTTCCGATGTAAATTTAGAAGAAAGAATCAAAATTATTTTTTTTTTTTAAATGTAGAATATACTCTAGAAATAAGTATTTGAATAAAAAAATAAATGCTCAAAAACATTGGCCTAATAAAAACAAGAAAATTGCCAAAACGGTTTTATAAATAATTGTGTTTCATTTAGTGTGTAATTTTGAGTAAGTATGCATTTCCACATTTACATACATTAAACGAAAATACAAAAACTAAAACGAGTTTAATGTGATTTTAAATATTTTCATATTTACAAAAACTTTCGTTTCATAGATATTGAATTTTATCAAATACGGTGCATGCATAACAAAGGGTTAATCTCTTTGTTAACGTTTTTTGACATTACAGTCAGGTATGAGAGAGCTCGACTGAATTGTCACTTATACCTTGTTGAATATGCCTTGGTTTCGCCTAACGAACAGCTCTCTTCACAAAATTTAAAAACTGCTCCACACCCGGACCATTAGATAGCAAGCCGTGTTTATATTTTGTCGGCTTTGGAATCCATATAACCACGTAAACAAAGTTTGAAATTTTAAAGTAAAATGTGAGCAAAAGTCACAATTTAAAGACCAAATTCTTGAAAAAAGTAAAATCGGCTGCTCTACTGAATATTCAAGGTGAAATGCGTTGAAAGAAACCTTTGAAAAGATAAATACTAGTGAAATTTCTTTTAGAAATTTTTAACAATAATCATTAACGTCTATTTTCGATTCATACTCACAAATACCCAGTTTTCTCCGCAAAATTATAACTTCAGAAACCATCTACATATGTATGTGCTCCTTGATTCGAATCGCAAGCGTCCAGACTTAAAAGTAACAAGTAAGAAAGTCTAACTTCGGGCGGAGCCGAACATTAAATACCCGGCGCAAGTATTAAATATATGTTTTCCACCTTTTCGAAAGCGACCGAGTTTGGTACAAATTGCTAGAACGGTTAGCGAGATACATATATGTGATCATAAGTGGGCGGTGCCACGCCCATTTTCCAAAATTTTATCACAAACGTACTTCTTGTTAAATAATTGTTGCAAGCATCAATTTTGAATACACTAGCTTCCATATTTACCGATTTATCGAAGATTTCGTATTTCTCTAAATTACCGTTATATGGGATGTGGGCGTGGTTATTGTCCGATTTTAAAGATTTTCGGTCATTTCGTAGGTGATGTCAAGGCCAACAACTGTGCAAAGGTTGGAAGAAATTGGTGCAGCGGTTACCAAGATATACACATGTAACTATAAGTGGGCGTGGCTACGCCCATTTTCCAAAAATGTTTAATTTTCTTAATTTTCGTCTAAAGGTTATTCTAAATGTCAATTTTGAGTCAATTATCTTCAGTAGTTACTAAAATATCGCAGTTTTTGTATTTCTGAAAATTGCCGTTATATGGAAGGTAAGCGTGGTTATTGTCCGATTTCGCCCATTTTCAATACCGTCCGTCCTACGCCCAAAAGAAGTGCATGTACCAAGTTTCGTTAAGATATCTCAATTTTTACTCGAGTTATCGTGTGCACAGACGGACGGACGGACGGACAGACAGTCACCGCTTAATCGATTTCTCTTTCCATTCTGATCATTTGTGTATGTATACATTTGTCTATATCTATCTCGATTCGTTTTGCCTGTTACAAACAACCGTTATGTGAACAAAGTTATAATACCCTTGTGCACAAGTGCGCTCGGGTATAAAAACTCGTTCATAGACATGTCATTTACAACGCATAGACATGTCATTTTAACGCAAAGGCGCCAAAATCCGAATACGGGACAAATACCGGACATTAGAAGAAATACATAACATTTGGCGTCCCGTATGAAATAAATAAATTACCAGGACCAAGGACGAAAAAAGAGGACTGTCCCGTATAATACAGGACGGATGGTACCCTAGGCATATTCATAGTCGAAATAAAACCGACTCTTAGGCTGGTTAAAGCTTTTTGACATCATTTTCAATGGAATATGTCAGAAACGCTGCACCTAACATTAGACTCGACTTTATTTCATCTATGAGTATTGGCGATTTCGTTTCTACAAGAAGTGTCCTTCGGTTCAGGAATTAGTACAATAAGATTCAATAAGTTCAACAATGATAAATTAAAGATGATACTTATTTATACATTGAAAATTAATATTCTAAAACGCATATAACACATTAAATTAAACAGAGATAATACAGACATATAACATATACACACACTACGGTATGTTATTAAGGCTCACAATCACTCATTTATATATTAATGCAAATATATAGATGGTTCATAAATTTTTAGAGAAGTAATTAGAAAGAGTATTTTTGAAGTTGCTTCTGTTGATTATGCTCCTAATGGAAGCAGGTATAGATTTCCAAATCCTAATAGCATTGATGAAGAACAGTCTTGTGGAGTTCATAAGTTTGAAGATAGGAACAATTAGATCATAAGAAAGCTCAGATTTTGGAAAAATTAGGTTTTCATAAAGGTAATGTGGTTCTCCTGCCAAAAAAAAATAGTTTCTCTCAAAATAAAAACCTATTAATGAGGAATATGTTAAAAAATGTGCAATTTGCGTATTTTGCATTTATTATGAAAACAAAATTGCAGTTAAAAAATACTTATTAGATTATTTGTTTGTACCGAGAGCTTCGAAAATAAATTTAACACAAACAACTTGGGGGAAATGCTAAGCTAAAAGAACAGTGTACTAATTCTTGCTATTTCTGGATATTTTTGCGGACAAATTTTGACATAATAAAAAAAGGATGAAATCAGTCAAAATCTTGCCACAGATGTACATTTTAAGAGCCTTTGATAAGTAAATACTAAAAGAATGTTTAAATACGTAAGACACAAAATATATTTTATGAAAAAATTGTCAAAGTGTATATAAAATTTTCAATCAGAGAAAAGGGTCAAAAGTCGCATGATTTTTAAAAGTTTCAAAATAGGCCTAATTCAAAAAAGTCGGTGTCAGGAGGCATCGATCTCCAAAAAGTGTCAATTTGACACTTTAGTCGCACAACGGTAAAACTGCTCTTGACGCACTGCTGCACTTACCCTCACTTTGTGTCTTCATACGTCAGACTGAAAAGAAACGTATGACGGTATAACACTGAGTGGGGCGAGGCGGAAATTGTTGGCGGCAGAGATTTGACCATTTTGCTTTACTCTGAGCGTGCTTCTGCTGTCCCGCTTTTGCAAGAATTAGGTATAAAGACATTTGGCCGCGATGTGATGAGAGACGAACATCTGAGCTCTTTGACACCCAACAATCTGCTTAGGTTTATTCGTAAATCGTGCAGATTTAAAAATGATTAAAAGGGACATGAAAACAGTAGAATGGACGGCATGTAGTCTGAGTGCTGTTTTCTGCATGCGTTGTTTTGTGTCTGGTACCGACAAAAAAAAATTTTAAGACGGAGTTCGCCAAAATTCCATGCCACTCAAAATATTACTTCTCATAAAAGAGCGTTCTGTCTCTTTTGCTTATCTAGCTTTCATAACTCAGTAATTTTCATCGTTGATAAACTCATTAAAGCAGCAGTGAGTGATAACTATTTTTCGCATCACTTTAAATAAAAGCGATGCCATACAAAAACACAAATAAATTATTTTACAAATACGCCACATGGAAATTCATAAATGAGCCGAAAATAAGAGGAGTTAATGATGAAGAGAATGTAAATAACTCGAGAGATCGGAGTGCTCTTAAAACATATGACTCCTCAGAGCAAGAGCTCTGTTTTTTAAAACTTGCAAGGGTGTTATCACAATATTTTAATAAATAGAACACAAGAAAATATACCATTTGTATTTTTGCAACTCCGAAAAATAAGAATATGGCTGACTTCCAAAACGTCAATTGCTTTGCATACGTACAAAGTATAATGTTCCATAACGCCGAACTACAAAATGTTGACAATGTATACTTTTCCAAAAAGCATGCGAAAAGTTATCGAAACGCATCGCTAGACCAACTAGCGCATCAGAAACAAAGTTGATGCTTCGTTTGTTATTAGTTAGCATTGGTGTTTTAAAAATGGAAAATTCAGAGAAATTGTTCATTGCTATATTGCAACGGTGGGCAAATGCGGCTCTTTGAGCCCAATCCGGCTCTTTGCTTAGCAAAGTGCGCCTCTTTTTACTTTCTCTTTGCTTAGAACATTTCGGCTCTTTTTACTTTTTAAAATACGTATTTCTTTGCTGAACATTCTTTTCCTTTGAATTTTTTTTAGGTTATTCTTTTTATATACACATACTATATATATACACATAAACTAAGTCTTTTTATTCATGATCTCAAAAAAAGAATATTTCATCATTTTCAATGGCTAGAAAAAATATTGCACATGATTTAACAGCAGATTTTAAAAAAAGATTTGCCGATTTGAAATTATTTAAATGTACGTTTGCATAAACCCTTTTTTTTATGTAACATATGTAATTGAGGATGAATTTACAATATCCCAAATACTCCTTTTTAAGAAAAGCGAAGAGTTGGAGTTTTTGGAATTAAAAGAAGATATGCAACATAAAGCTTTGCCATTGCTTGAATTCCGGCAGCAAGTACCAAATTTAAAATATCCGCTGTTGCAAACAGCTGCGTGCCGTATATTTTCAATTTTTGGTACAACGTATAACTGCGAGTCTTTGTACTCTACAATGAAATTCGTAAAGTCAAAATACCGTTCACAATTAGTTGCATTCGCGTACCTGATAATTATTGAAAGTTATAAAAGTTGTGTTCGCGTGCGCAAAAACTTGCAAAGTAGTGTAAATTGAGAGAGCAAAATGACATTTCATTTTGAGGGAAAGTTGGTTGGAATTTACGCAAATCCCTAAATTGAATTTGATGGTTTGGGTTTTAAAATAGTAAAATGCGACTAATTTAACTGGTAAGAAGTAAGTAATTATTCGTTTAGTCAGTGAACTGCGTTAGGATAAGACTTCGGGATTTGTTTTCTTACGTTTTTAATTTTAGACTTTTAAATGTAAGCAAAATTTCTATCAGCTCTTCGTATAACTTACAAGTTTCTGTAAATGTTCTGTTCGCGTACTACTTGGAATATATTTCTCTTGTGAGAGAACAGATGACATTTCGCCAGAATTTTGCTGTTGGACATTTTTTACTGGAGATTTTAAACGAACGTACATACCTATTGACTAACCAACATTTAACAGAACTGTTACAAACGAATTTAACTAACGTAAAACCAGATTTTGAAAATTTGGCCAAAGGGATCTTTTGAATTTTCTTTAATATCTATCTTACGTACATTAGAATAATAATAGAATTAATGTTTTTCATTTCTAATAATTTTATTTAAAAATAAAATTTTTGTTTTTGTTTTTTTTTTGTGGCTCTTTGTGGCATTTAGATTTTACATGTAACTTTTCGGCCTCGGCCTTGGCCACCCCTGCTATATTGAATATTTCAAATATGCAAAGTATATCGTTGCAATGTGTCGCAACTCTGCATATACAAACAGTTTGAATACCGCAGTATAACAGTTTCCAAACATTGTATTAATACGTTTTGGAAGTCAGTCTATTATAAATTTTTGGGAAATGGGCGTAGCCCCGCCCTCTTATGATTACCGCTTCACCAAACTAGGCACAGTGAGGCCTTAGTACAACATACCAAATCAGTATATAATGAAGCTAATTTATTCAAAATTGATGTTTGCAATAATTCTTTGGCAAAAAACAGGTTTATTATAACATATGTGTATATCGGTAACCGTGCGATCAATTTGTACCAAACTCGGTATGATTATTGTGCTTGCCACATAAAAACAAACCGTTGGAAATTATTGAAATCTTACTAAAATTACGCCCACTTTCGATATTTCGAAATTAAAGACGCTAATTTACTCAAAATTTATACTAGCAACATACCCGTGAAAAAAATGAACATTATTATGGAATTTTGGAAAATGGGGGTGATACCGCCCAAATATAACTATATAAGCTTATATCATTATGTCTAACTGAACATTCTATAGAAGACTTTTGAAATATAGGCAAAACCACCCCTGCTTAGCATGTAACGGTAGATTTCGGAAAGGTGAAAAGACTATAGGTTTGTATGGTAACAAATAGTCAGTACTAATTTGTACTGGAACCTGCAAATTTTTACTGGAAAAGTGTATGATAACCCAAAAAAATTTGCAAGAGAGCACTGAATCGAGAGCGTAACAACACGGGAGAGCTGCAAATTCTTGCTATTGAAATTTTTACTAGCAGAAATTAGCTAGCAGAAGAAGAAGAATAAATGTCAAAAGCCGCTATTTGTTGAATTGGTTTAGCACAAACAAAAGTAAAAGGAGTGGAAATCAAAATATTGTGTAAAGCAAAGAGTTTAAGACTGATTTATAAATAGTAAAATGTTTACAGCAGAATGTCAAAACAGTGCAACGACTGTTCACTTGCAAGTTTTCGCTTCTTTTCCGAACTTAGACTTTTCTACTTGTTTGTACTGCATTGGGCACGAAGGTGGAGATATTCTTCTGAAAAATTGTCTTCTAAGTCGATAGGAAAATCATTTGTAATGCTTTGGAATTTTCTTCGGCTTTTGACGTGCTTAATTTCGTCAGGTTAGCCGCAAAATAAAATTCAACATAAAGTTCCTTAGACCTGGATGTTTTCAAAACCATATAGTTTTTACGGGTTAAGTGTAGCTATATGTATTGAGTTTACACGTATTTACTTTGGTCGCGCGGGTCTATCAGGCCTTAGGGCAAATCCGCCACTAATTGCAATACCAAAGAAGAAATCTAGAAAATAATTACTGAAGTCATAAAGAAGATGGGAAAGAATACGAAACTAAACTACCTCAATTGAAGAGACCAAAGATACGAATATACGATGCTGAAGATGAAATGGAAGATAGTGAATTGTTGAATGCATTAAAAAGCAGAACCTAGAAATAGTCAAGGCGCATTCTAAAATCGAAGTGAAATAAAACAAGAAAAGCAGGAATCAATATATGGTACTACTAGAAACTGATCTGCAGACCCCCCCCCCCCCCCTAACCTTTGAAGTTTACCTTCTATGTAGTATACAATACTAAGAAATGGCAGCTGAAAGCAAAATTCTTTGCCCGGTAGTAAAAAAACATATAAATCACAGTTTCACAGTTTATACAAAAATTGAGGAAAATTCCACAAAATTTCAACTTTTTAATCTGAATCTTTACAACATTTTTGGGTATGCAGTTTTCTAGCCCATACAATTTAGTATAATTAAGTGTAAGTTTCAGCTAAAAAAACGCGCTGATTTTTTGTTCCAAAAAAAAATTCTCAGAAATCAACCGGATTTTTTAGCCATTTAAAACTTACACTTCATTAGAAGCAGATTAAAAAAATTAAAATTTGATGAAAATTTGTAGAATTTTCCTAAATTTTGTATAAAGTTTGTAACTGTGACTTATGTGGTTAAAGCTTTTGAACGGTATTTTTATAGAAACACATTACGAATATTTAAAAAAATCAACGCGTGGTCATTTGTTTGAGTCACGTAATTAGTTTTCCTCTCTGAGGTCAGTATTTTTTTAAAAGTACTTTGGAATTAAAAAAATATGACTATTTAAAAAAAAAAAATTTAAATTCAGTGCAATGTAGTATAAAGATAAGGGTATCAAGTATAAGAAAAAATTCTGTAGAATTAAAACAGGAAGTGTAGAAAAAAAGAAGTCAGATGAGGAGATGTAGTGGTCTCCGAAATAGCTGCTATAACTTCTACCGCTTAGACTTTGTTACCTTTTGTACGAAAAACTGCGATCTCCGTACGGATTTTGCAACATAACGCGACAAAACCTTCGGATCTCGCGAAAACGCACTGAGGACCTTCCGAGCACTGTTTTTATCACTTTGACCATGCTAACCCCCGCTCTCTGGTTTTCTCGTAACTGCCAGGCCTTATTTGTACCGATTTAAACCCTGAAAACTGTCGAATACTGCAACTTTAAATTTTTAGAAATTTTACGTGTACTTAGGGCCGTAAACTGGTTTGTCTCGTTTCTAATACGGTTGCCATTTTTAACTCAACTAGGAGTAAAAAACCAAATGAAATTTCTTCTACGTCCAACTAAGGTCACATGGTCAACTTATGTTATTTGAATTTCAATATATTGAAATCTTTTTGGGTAAGTTATAAGCTTCCCAAAGTGTCGCAGTTTTGGTGTGTTCACCCTTTAATCATATCTTTAAAATTTCAAAGTACTTTAAAAAAAATCCTGACGTCAGAGTGAAAAACTAAAAACGCAGTTTTACTATATTTGGCTCATAGTTTCGTGAGTATGTATATCGATTCTTCGTGTGTTCTGAAATTTTTTAGTTTTTGTGGCACAGTGTTATTCATAGTTTTGAAATATACATATTTTATGAAAGCAAAAAATAAAAATAGTTGACATCACTTTCTTTTTTAAACACCTAGGATATCACTGACCATTACAAAGGACCCTGAATGACGGCAAAGCTCAAAGCTCTACATAATTGTTGATGTAATTTTTTTAATGAACGATACAAAGTTAGCCGGTATAGATATGTATTTTAAAATATTTAGAATCAGTGGTTGAAATTTTCTACTGAAAGGGTTAAGAAAGCTTTAGTTTAAAAGTTTGATACTAAATGCCTTTCACCATAAACGGCGCCAATTTTCTGGGTTATCAAGCCTCTAGCACAGTGATTTCCAAAGTGGTCCAGGTGGACCCCCAGGGGTCCACAGGAGACTCGACGGGTGTCTACGTTGGCGAAAAATCATCTGGTTTCGATAGTAAACAACCAAAATGGTTACTTGATAGCCTATTTGTTTAACTTTAATTTTTTTGATTGGTGTATAGTGCTCTTGACGCACTGGTGAACTTATCGTCACTTTGTGTCATCATACGTGGGGCAGCCTTAAAGGCCACTTGCAGACTAAAAAGTAACGGATGTTGGTTTAACACTGAGTGAGGCGATGCGGAAATTGCCGGCGGCAGCTATTTCCGCACTTGTGTCTTTTCAATTTTTCAGGATAGTACGCCACCATTAACTTTGTTGAAGAGATTCTAGAGAGAGAGAGTTCCCTGAGGGGGAATGCTGGTTTAATTCCAGCACTGAGCCCTCACGTTGTCGAATCTTCACTGATTACTCAAAAACTGACTAAGGGTCAGGATCTGGAGTATTTTTCGAAGTTAATGGGATAAGCTTCACTTTTTGTCTTGGGGAATATGCTTCGGTCTTCCAGACTGAGGTATTTGCAATCCCCAAAGCCATAAACTACGTGGTGGAAAATAGGTGGAGAGGAAGGAGTTTATGTGTCTGCAGTGACAACCAAGCTGCACTTAAGGCATTTGCCAGCCCTCTAACTACGTCCAAACAAATTTGGCGATGCAAGTCTCGACTAAATTATGGTGGTAAACATAACGAGCTTGTTTTACTCTGGGTGCTGGGCAACTCGGGGGTGCCTGGAAATGAGACATCTGACCCTTTGACCAGAGTTGGCTTAGACCATGCATTCCTCGATCCTGAACCAGTTATAGCACTCCCCACTTCGACCATCGAAGACACCATCAGAAACTGGGTGGATACTTCGCTCAGCAATGACTGGGAGCCATCGAGTGGATGCAGATGCGCAAAACTCATGTTGCCTTCAATCTCAAGGTCTATCTAGTTTTTTCCTCTCACTGAGAAGACGGGACTGCTGACTGGTCACTTCACGTAGCATAAACACCTGACTATGATAGGCGTAAATGACAAATCCATCTGCCCATCCTGCTTTGAAGATAAACAAACAAACTATTTGACAAATACATCACATGCAAATTCATGAGTGAGCCGAACATGTAAGGAGTTTATTTAGTGCTCTTAAAAAATATAACTCCTCAGAGCGAGATAGTTCTTTCATGGCTTTAAGAGCTCTGTTTTTTAAAACTTGCAAGTGTGTAATCACAATATTTTAATAAATAGAACACAAGAAAGTATTTTACTTTTATTTTTGCCACTCCGAATTTAGTTTTGGAATCCTCACATTTTTTGATGAGCTTTGGGAATATGTTAGAAATGAGCATCAGGGGGTCCACCGAAACCGGTAAAGTTTTTAAAGGGGTTTACGAGAAAAATAAGTTTGGGAACCTCTGCTCTAGCAGTATAAGATTAATTGTTGTCTTTCACGAAGTTCTTTAAATAAATCTTCAACTAAATACTGAAGTATATTTACGAATATCACGTTTAAATGCTTAAATTTAATTTCTTAATTTTAGGAAGTATTTCTTTACTGCATTCACCTGAATTTCGGGGGTTACTACTAGTTTTAATAAACTTTTTTAGTTTAATTTCTTATAAAATTTACCTTTAAGAAAATTTGTTTTAGAGAATCTATGTGAAATAATTACAGAAACGATTAACCTATTTGCTGAGCAACCGAGACGTATGCTTTTTAAATAATTTTTGTAAAACAAATCGGCAAGTACATATCGCTACCCGCATGCCAGAAACATGAATGTGTAAAGATTAAAATTTTGGGAAATCAGGTTTGAAGTTTTTTTTACGAGACTTAACTCTGCATTCATGTAATTGAAAACAGTTATGAAATTGATGGTACAATTGTGCCTTTTTGGTACATTTTGAATCTCAAAAGTACATTGGTACTACATCGACATTTTTGATACAATTTTGTCAAAGTACGGCACTGCGCCAAATTCTATCGAAATACCACTATATATACTGGAAAATTTGAATTTTTCCACTTTATACAAGAAGTGGTGTTTATTAAAAACGAAAGACTTGCTAAAATCAATAAACAGTTGCTGTAATAATATAAAACGGTGAAAAGACTAAATATTTTGCAAAATATTTTTCTGAAACCTCGATTGCATTGAATGCAATTCTTTTTTGTAAAGTTTTTGTGTTACTTGAACTTAATAAACCTACTTTTGTTGCTTGCCTTGATACATTCATTTGTATTGGAAACTTAGAGAACAACTTCACAAAATGAGGTTCATGTGTTCAGAATTGTATTCTTAGGGTTTTGATGGCCTTTTTAAACTATAGTTATTCATGGCCATCGATGATATTCAGCCTTATTGCATGCTTACCTATCACGCAATGACCAGTTGGAACTTCCACCAGAAGTGAGAAGTATAACTTGCTCACGAGCTGCCTGGACCGCCCTCGGTCTACACGTGACCAGAAGGACTTAGTCGCCCTGCATTCCAAGGTCTTTGCCCAGCGCACGCTGACCTGGCTAAACGCCCATCTGTCCAGAAGTAGACCGCATGAGGTCAGGGGATTACCCAGACCTTGAGCAATTTCTCAAGTGCTCCCTGCGTTGTAGAGGTAATACACTAGAGAGCAAACAATCCGAAGCCTCCTGCTTGGAAAACACTACAGTGACCCGGAGGCCTGAACTTTAGGTTGATAGAGAAATTTTTCTTTTTACATTTTTGAATGAAAACTAAAATTTCATCAGATGTTCGGATAGCTTGAAGGTTTCTGCAAACTTTCTGTTCGCATACTATACTGGATATTTTTCTGTTGTGAGAGAACAGATTTCACCATTTCACCGGAATTTTGTTGCTGGACATGTTTTACTGGAGATTTGAAACGAACGTACCTATAGAGATATTTACTTAATTTAAAAACATATATGTTGGTACTTTTTCGGCTGATTTGGTACATTTTTATTTTGCGATTTGGAACAAAATTAAAAAACGCATTTATCATCCCTGATTGACATTGTGAAATATATGATTTCCATGTACGCATGGTATTCTGGCTTTTGGTATAAAATAGAACATCCCAAGGTTAATCAAGTCAACCCAATAACTCTGAATAACTCAGTGAGAGGGGAGACCAGTATGTTTGCATGTATGTATATAAAAAAAATATTTATTGGACCAAAAAGTAGTGGGTAGGCACTGTGGCCAATGGTAATCAACTATTACCACCTCCGCATGGTTGTAAGCCATGCAGAGTCCGCAGAAGACTCCGGGAGCAGTGTCCGGAGGATGCATCAGACTAGGCCGAGCATACTTTGAACTGCCATCAAATTAAAACTTAAGAAAGTTTTATTACATGGCAGTTGAGAAGTGCATGTACATAAATTTCATTAATTTAATGAAGGAAATTTTTGCACAAGCAGCAGTACATAGCATGCATTTAGGCGCCTGGTGTTAGCAGTCGCGACTAAACATACCGGCCCCCCCTAGACGATTTGGTCGTCTAGGAGATGTAAAATAAGCCGCAA
>NW_023460555.1:8795-35127 GCF_013731165.1 Rhagoletis pomonella | reverse complement strand
CAAAGTAGCTATGCCTCGAAACCGAGTACTTTATGGAATCACTGTGTAAGCCCGTTCTTTTATACAGTTTAAAAGAATGCGACTTTTTATTTTTCATTTTTTTAAGCTCTTTAGTGAACCATAATTTTGTTGGTTCTTCATGAACAATATTACGTTTTGGCACATACTTTCGAAACAAACTGAAAATAGTTTCATTAAAGTGCTCAGCGCTACGCTCCACGTCATCTCTATATATTGGCGAAGATAACTTTGAAAGTTCTTTGTTAATTTTTTTTGAAATTTGATTTCGCAAAAACATATCTAGTACTTGAACTATACGACTCATTATTATGTATTTCATTTATGATTTCGTAGCTTAACTCAAGAGCGGGATGGTATGCATCCTCTGGCAAAACTAGGGGATCACACCGATTAATAGAGGCGTTCGGAACATCATCAACGTAAACGAGATCCAAGACCTTTCCAAACCTATTTGGACAAATATTTATTTGTTTAAGGCAAAGTTCAGCCAAATACATTGTAACTATCTCTAGCTGAAACTGGTACAACATCGGAGTCAATAATGTTCCATAAAATGTGTGGCAGATTAAAATCACCCAAAACAATCATAGAGTCGGAAGGCGTAAGCATTGCATTTACGGACTCAAGTAAAGAGACCAGCTGTGTATATACTGATATG
This sequence comes from Rhagoletis pomonella, assembly GCF_013731165.1. Classification (NCBI taxonomy): domain Eukaryota; kingdom Metazoa; phylum Arthropoda; class Insecta; order Diptera; family Tephritidae; genus Rhagoletis; species Rhagoletis pomonella. The sequence continues at coordinate 34,448 of NW_023460555.1, read as the reverse complement.
GCTGAATTAGGAGGGATGTAGCAAGGAGTTAAATAACCATAACTCTTACCAGCCTGTACACGTACACATTTAAATTCGGTATATTCAATGACAGAAACACTAACTTCCTCGGATGGTATCGATGAATACCACAAAAAGAGCACCACCGCCGATTCTGCCCTCGCGGTCGCTCCTGTATATTTGATATTCATTTGAAAGAATTTTATTTTATTTTATTACTTTTATAAGGTTTATACTGAAACTCGCAAACAAACGCCCCAGTCGGCCAAAATGAATTATTTAGTAATGAATCAAAATCTTCGGCAACTACATCAATTTTAAAAGATGAAATATCGCGATCGTATTTAAAATTAAATTTACGAATAAATACATCTTTAATTCAAATTTTAGTTGATATGTATGACTTTATATCATCCGAAGAAGTGTCTTTAGCAAATCTAGAGACAAAGATTGATCTTTTTGGAGGAATTACAACCAACTTTTTGGTAATGATGTCTGATATGCGGGATTCCGAATGGTTCGGAGGAGCTAAGTTAGACAGTTCAGCTTCAGATGTTGATGGCAACACTGTTAAATCAAGGGTTTGATTGACGTTGTAATTTTTAGATGTAGACATAGTGGATATGGCTTTAGATAGTGGAGGCTCCAATGCCTGAGGGCATGGAGAAGAAGGATTAATAAGTTCCCAGGACTGGGATGGAGGATTTTTCTGACTATATTCAGTGGCTATCTTTTTAGGTGGACTAATAACACGCCTACCTTTATTTTCTCGGCTATCCGCAGAGTGTGGAGGGTTGTCTAGATATGTGAAAGACTTAAACATTTTGTCGTAATGCTTAAATTTCTCAACAAACACCGAAAGATCCTTCCCGATCTCAGAAAAACCATTTCTGGACTGCTTAAAGAATTTAAATAAATCAATTTCGGTCGACCTACATTTTTGACAAGACCAATGAAGACCCTTTCCCTCATTAATAGCGGCTAACACCCTACCGCTCAAAGTAGCACATTTTATATGGGCAATCCCATCGCAAAGCCAGCATGACACATATGTGTCGGTCTTAACGTGACAATTGGCGTAAATACACGACATACATATTTGAAATGACATCAATGGATATGTTTGTAGGTTTATATATGATATTTGAAGCAACAGTTTTACAGACGATGTAGCAAAAGAAAACAATCAGCTGATAAATATTACCTTGAATTCTATGTAGCAAACAGTTTTATATGCACTGTATTTTTGACACTTAATAAACACAAAGCAAACAGCTGTGACAAGAATTCAGCAGAAATGACAAACAGAGCAAAATAAATGTGCACAAAGAAACACAATTGTAATTATGGATAAACAGAATCAATTCACAACCAGAACATAATTATATGAAAGAAAATACTCCTCAAACACAATTAATAATGTTAAATTAAATTGATCAAATTCACTAGAAATTTTGATATTTTACTTAAATTTAAATTGTGTACCCAATGTTTCTTGATACTTTTCACTTTAATCAATGTTAAAACTCTTGCAAAATGAGAGCACAAACAAACACAACTTCACAGCTTAGACGTTTGCTCATATCATATTTAAGTAGCAAAAATTGGAAAACTAAGGTGCGAGTAGACGCAGATATAAAACGCAAATCAGCTTGTAATCAAAATATGTACATACATACAAACATATGGCGTGTTTTATGATGTATGGAAATTTTTCAAAATATGTTCTAGATGGTTGGATTAGGCTATTTTTTTCCTTTCCACTTAAAAATAACTGGGATCAAATTTGGTAAAAATTGGATCACGAAAAGTCGGCGTGGAAATCAAGTAAAGGTTGAAAATGTACTTACAAGGACAAATAATCGGTTTTTGTAGATTTTAATTTTTGTAAATATTAGAGCTTTGACAGATTTTTAATACAATTGTTTTATTAAGTAAATTATCCGTACAACGATCTATATTTACTAGTATCGCTCAGTGATCGAAATTCGACCACATCACTTATTTCATACAACTTTTTATTTTGCTTGTGCCGTTTTTAAGGTCCATCAGCACAGCTTCTACGTCTAGGTCACTAATATTGTTAGGTGGGGTTAATTACGTTCGGTTAAATAATTTTATAATTCATAGAAACAGAAGGGAGAAATAGATTTGTATTGAAATTCGATTGCATAGTCTAGGGATGCCCAAATCAGCACATATGTGTCGCGGGCGACTGCGCGTGCAAATCTTTGCACAGCGGTGCTGGGCAAGCGCGGAAGCAAAAAGTTATCGGAAGGGGAAAACGAAGTCAACAGAATAGTGAGATGGTATGTGTGACAGTGATGGAAAATGAGTGTGCATTGTGCCATTTCCGGCCCTTTCGGAAGCAGCACTATTTTTGCGTAACTCAATGCAACTAATAAATATATCTTTCGGATCCGCAATTAAAAATATTTTTTTTACATTTAATCGTATGTGCTTAAACTGATAAATGATATAAACATAGAAACGCAAGCAGAAGAATGTCGCTTCCACATTCTGCATATGCGCTTAACATTTTTGTTTAAACAAATTTGTCGAAATTTTATCTCTAAAGCAAATATTAAATATCATGTAATATATACTTTAGATTTAAATAATCACTTTTAGTGGTGGGCGAGTCCGAGATGTTTAAATGATCGAGATAGTACGTTCAATTCGCGTAGATTTTTGAGAACTTTTTTCGTTGAAGGTGTTGCACTTTTTTTCCATACTGAAATTTGTGTACATCATTTATCATTGTCTAAGAAAAACTATAAATTAAAGGTTAATTTAAAATATTGGAATAAAAAACAACAACGCTACACGCGCATTCATCCATATAACATACAAGTAATATTTAGCAAAAAAAATATCGACTTAAAAAAAATATATATATCTATATATTTCATGATCCAAAGATCGGATCTAAACCAAATTAGTATGGGACCACCTCTGGGACACTACCTTTCCGTTGCAAAAAGAATTATTGAAATCGGTTGACGTGGTGCAAAGTTATGCGGTAACATACATAAAAAAAATAAAAAATAAAATATTCCGACGAACTGATAACCTCCTTTTTTTGTGGAAGTCGGTTAAAAATGCGAACGTTCGTTATATGGAAGAAAGTGCGTAACACCGCAAACAAATCAAAACATCAAACAATCAAAAAATCGAGGGTATTTTCTAGACACTTCAAACTTGCACCTTATTATACCAGAATGAATGGGCTACAAAATTGTTAACCCAAAACATGTCTACAAATTCTGAACAAAAGCTGTAAAAATTTGATGAAGCTTTGTTGATTTTTTTCATTCCTTCAAGTTTCGATTTATTTGCAAGGTTTTAGTTTGATAATGAGCTACAATTTTATAAAAAAAAATAATTAAAATTATTTAAAAAAATAAAATAAATACCGGGTGACCATGTAATTTTGTCAAAGATGAAGACAATGATGATAAAATATTAATACACCACATAGCTCAGTTCATATTAATGAACATAAAATGAGATCACTATCGATAAAATGGAAATCCTCAAGGGAAATTTATAATTTCAACGCATAGAATTTACATATATTTTTTTACCTTCAACCCCCGAATTGCTCAATTACTTCTATTTCTGCAGGATCGCCATTAAATAAATTGCATTTCCAAAGATTTTGTCAAAATAAATAGCGATGAGGGATATTTCGCCCGCCGGTGATAAGAAATCGCAATCACCATAACGCACTTCACTAATATTACTATTCACAATCACGTTTACATTCGAAATTACAATTCATAATTTCGTTTTGTAGCAAATATGAAATATAGGTATGTCCATTTACTTAAATGTAAACGGATTAAGATTCAAAGTGCTAGAAGAGATTTGAGCGTTTGGCACAAAAAGTATTTTAGATGTTGAAATTGTACTTAAAATCGGCAAATTGTACTTTTGTACATTTTAAAATTAATTGTACTGAAAAAAGTACAATTGTACTTAAAATATCAACACTGTTTCACTGCGCTGTACTTGCTACAGCGATGCCAGATTTGAGCGTACCCAATTTTTTTAGAGATAATAACTCATGCGAGGGATTCGGGTATTGGGCATTTTACAAGCCTATTAGGAAGTATACATATCTGTGTTCGTATAGAATAGTAGCTTATGTCGGAAGACTGCCTACGATTGCGAAAGACTCACTGGCCCGGAGTCGTTGTAGAACTCTTGGAAAATAAACGTAAAAGACGGTAATGTTAATGGCGATGCTAGCAAGTCAATATTCGTATAAAGTTTCATAAAAAAATTCCTTGTAGTTTAAAGAATATAGGAAATGGTACATTTTACTAAAGCCAGCCTCCCGACATAAGCTACTATTTCATACGAACACAAATATATTCGTCTACAAATAATGTTGATTATTTTGTGAATCGTATCAGTGTTATATGTAAGAATCAAAAATCAACACCCTCGCCAATTAGAACTTTTGCTTTAAAAGAAAATATGCATAGCGCATTTACTCAATACTTGGTCTGGCATCACTGTTTGAGCATTGATGTGCTCAGCTCACTGTTGCCAAAATCGTCCATTTTGCACCCAATTTAGTGCCTTTGGGAAACCAAAAAGCCAAAATAATTGGAATTCAATGCTTGGTGCGGTATTTAGTGATGCTTTTTTAATTTAAGCACACCGAATGCATTACATATGTATGTACATATGTATACACTATACACTAATATTCTACATTAAATTTACTGAATAAAATGCGAGGAATAGGTAAATTATGTATGTTGTGCGTTGTTATAAATGTATTGAAATTAATTTATTAATAAAAACGTGAGGAAATGGATATGTATACACACTTTTTACTGAATCAAAAAAATTTGGCCTGATGGTGCCTGATGCCACACTGGCTCAGTTGTCGCAAAAGTACACATACATACACGCATTTTTACTTGAAAATAAGTGTGTAGTGGTTAATATATATACGATGCCATCTCCGTACAGCTCATTTCACCTCGCCTAGCACGCTCGCGTGCACGCAGTTTGCCCGCAACGTCGACTGCGTGCACCTCTGCTGTGCATCCCTAGCATAGTCTATACTAATATACATTTTGAAAGCCGTTTTTTTGTGTTCGCAAAGCTCGAGAAGGGCTGGACCGATTTTTTTTAAATATCGGACACCTGGCGCGTACGTCCTAGGGATAGTTATAGGCTAAACAGAATTTCGATATATACAGGGGGCGTGGCAACTCCAATACAAATCGAATTTTTCATACTTAATATCTCTGTAAATGTTCATGGTAGAGTACTCGAACATGGATGGATGGATATATGAAACCAATCGCATCCTCATGGAGAAAAATTGTGGTCATTTGTAAAGGGGGCGTAGAACCTCCCTTACAAATCGATTTTGTCATACTGCATATCTCTGAAAGTGTTCATGGTAGAATCCTGGAACTTGGTATCGAGATATATGAAATAAATCGCAAACCACTGCAGAAAAATTGGATCTTTTGGAAAAGGGAGCCCGGTACCTCATATACAAACCGAATTTTTCATACTGCATATCGCTGAAAGTGTTTATGGTAGAATACTGGAACCTGGTATTGCGGTATATGAAATCAATCGCATACACTTGGAGGAGTGGGTCTCTGCATGGTTAAGTTTCACAATTTAATCCGTCAGTTGGCGCTGTGTTGAGCTATTACTAAAAATCGTATTTATTACTTGATTTGGCTAATATTTAAAATATGTATTGGTAAAGGTAAGAGCAATACTATTGCAAAAAAGTGCTGCCAGGTGGCAATGGAATCGAGTTATTACTAAAAATCGGCAAGTGAGAAAAGGTGCCGTTAATGTCCTGTTGCACCATTGAGTATATCGAACTCTCCTGTGTTACGATTTGCCCAATGGATGCGAGTTTCCATTATTATTATGCGTTTAAGCTTATAAGGTATTTCGTCTGAAATACGTATATGTATATGGCATTTCTGTAGAATAATGATAAACGCCCATTTTGAAACTGCCACCAACTATACTGTAAAGCTTCTAGGACAGATTCACTGAACCGGATCATTGTTGCCGACAGGTAGTGAAGAGGAAAAAGTTCTTCAAACTTATTTAGTTTTGCGATAAAATGATGCACAATTGTAGAACTTCAAGAACTTCTTCACGGACATAACATTTTCGTTAGGTTATTTAAAGCGGCAAATCACTACCAAACCATAATCTTAGCAGATTAATGTACCAATGAAAGTCGTACACGTGAACTGTTAGTGAAAACGTTGGACCAAAAAGGTTTCAATAGAAAAAATTAATTTTGGGCGGAATGAAGTTCGCCTGGCCTGCTAGTAATATATAAGATGACGTGTTGCTTCGCTAACTGATATACGGGTTGAACTTGTATCAATCAGTACTTTAAATAGCTTTTACTATTATAAAAACTATTATAAAAACTAAATTCGGCACATCTACCCCAACTCATCTTTCATTTGATATGAGTTTCATCTAAATCAATGGGGATTAAGTACCTCAAAAGTGTACCACAAAAATTATGTTTGCGTATTAATATATAAGATGACATGTTGCTTCTCTAACTGATATTCGGGTTGAACTTTTACCAATCAGGACTTTAAATACTTTTTTTTTTAATATTTAGGTCAAAGTGGCTCTTAGAGGATTAAAAACCAAATTTGGCACATCTACACCACCTCCTTTTTCTTTTGATATGAGTTTCATGAAAATCAATGGGGATTAAGTACCTCAAAAGTGTTATATAAGATGTCATGTTGCTTCTCTAGCTGATATACGGGCTGAACGTGTACCAATTAGGACTGCAAATATTATTTTTTTAATATTTTACTCAAAGTGGCTCATAGGGGGTTAAAAACTAAATTCGGCACATCTACACAAACTCATCTTTTTTTCTGATATGAGTTTCATGAAAATCTATGGGGATTAAATATCTCAAAAGTGTACCATAAAAATTATGTTTGCGTATTAATATATCGTCACCACACACGAATAAAGGCGCGCTAGGGTTTTGACGGCGAAAAAAGGCGCGTAAAAAAATTTTGCGAAAAAAGATGCTTATGAGAAACTTCGCCGAAGTACATATGTTGGCTCTGTTATGCATACTTGGCATTGCATGCACTGCTATACCATTTTTACGTAGAAATCAAACACCAACAGACTTCTACGTATGTAATGCTGTGCGTTGAGTAACCGCTTACACGCGAAGCTCATTTAACAGATTCCTTATGTGACAACTGTCAAGCAATACCAAGTATGCATAACAGAGCCTTAACTCATTAAACGCGAAAGCAAAGGAGGAAATATAGAGGAACCGAGGAACCAAATTTTGGAGGTACTAAAAGTGATGATATGTACAAAAAACCATAATAAAAAGTTTCGACCTCTATAAAGGGGTGTCTGTACGAGCTGAAAAATATATGTAACACTCTTGAATCTTTGTTATGTAATAAAAATTAGCATAACAACACTATTAGTCTGTGAAATTCGAGCGTGACATATATGTAGCACTAGCGTTTCATGAGTTAAGAGTCTTTGACGCTGAAGTTTTTTTATGCGTCTTTTTTCGCCGTCATTTTTTGAGCTCGCGCCTTTATTCGTGTCTAGTGACGATAAAAGATAAGATATATATGAGACATGGAACTGAATTTGCCATAACTCCACTTTGGAGTTATTTTTGGTAGGTGTGTTTATCCTTATGAAGCGAATATATGTTATGAGTTTGAAGCAAATCGGACTATAAATGTAATTTCCTAGCATGGCTCGATCGGAAAAATTAAAAGTTTGTGTACTCCTCCTCCGAAACACCTTTCCAACAAGGCAACAACCATCCGAATCGGTTAAGAAACATAGGAGAAAATTGCTCGCAATTAATTCTTGCTTGCCTATTTATATTTATATAGATATCAATGGTCAACCATTGACAACTCATAACCCACAATTTTTCCGAAAATGTGTTATATGCATCAAAAGATTGAAAATTTCTTTAGCAATTCTTTCATATATATAACTTAATTTCGGAAAAATTGTTAGTTATGAGCTGTCAATGTTTGACCATCGATATGATAAATTCTGTTTGTTTGATTTTTTTTTAATGAAGGAAACGTTTTCCTATGGGATTCCACTTAATACGATGCCGATACGATTACGCTCTTACTGTTTGTCTGATGACAGGAGATACTTCTTTTTGTCCTCGTTCACCACCCAGTCGCTTTGCAGAAGAGGCCTTGTTTTTACCGATAATGTCGATGGGCATAATCCAGAAATTTTACGCTGTTGTAAAGAATTGTGCCTGAGCGGTTCATCTCTGCGGCTCTTATTATCTTCTTCAACATCAGAGTCAGTGTTACCACTTTACCACAATTGTGGTAGATCAACCACATTTTGGGTCACTTTTCGCTTCTACCACAACTGCCACATATTTTCAAAATCTACCACAATTTTACTGAAATAAAATTATTAACCTAATTTTCCTAAATGTTGCGTTCAACAAAGTTGAACAGCCAATTTTCTACTCAATATGAATTTAAACGTGATGGAAATTTGTTGCAAACATTGGGTTAGTTGAAGAGCAGAAGGTGCTGCCAACCATTTTAAAATTTCTATTGCGTTCATGAAGGATAAGCTGCACTTACATGAGGCGATTTTCTTGGCGATACAACATTTCCTGATAAATCGCCCGTGAAGCATTTCCAAAGGCAACAAAAGTAGAACGAGCGCAGTGAAGTTTTCAGTTTGTTTAAATTTTGATAAATCAGAAAAGTACCTAATGTTGCCTTCCACGATGCAATATGTGTTTGATGTTACACTCAACCCTGTAGAAAGGCATGTTTCGTCTTCTTGTCCGTGTCAAGCTCATGCAATCAATAATATTGTCCTTTTAATCCACCATCTCATTTTCATGGCAACTATCTCCCCTGACAAAGCTTCAAAGTGCAGATAAAGTGTCTTACAAGAGCGTGATATTTCAAGAAACGAACACAAAATTCGGTTTTTATATTATTTTAGAATCGAACGCGAAAAGAAAAAGGCTCAATGGATAAGGCGAGATTTTTCGGTAGAAACGAAAACACCCTTATACATCTTTAGTATTATTTATTCATCTTTCGCATGAATAAATTGACTTGCAGTTAAAAAGTTATTTCGCATATTAACATCAGACATTGAAAAATACATACACATGTGTAAAAATCTACACAAGAGGGTAAGGAACGTAAGGTTTTTTGAGGAGCAAATCAAGGTTAAGACTTTTATATTTTGATTATCTATTGTGAATGGCGCAAGAAAACTGCCACCGAAGGATGCACAATCACTATGAACGCAACTGAAAGAAGAAACATTTTTAACACGTCAAACATTTGTAAAATTTTGACTTACGCAATTGGACACTGACGACTTTTGTAAAGTTTTTCAAAAATTTTTAGCGAACGACGTCTTTTGGATCGCATAAAGCTTCAACAAGCGAAAACCCCTGTTGCTGTAGGAAGAAATAAAGTAGAACAAATTAAAAATAACATATGTACGTTTTATAACGTATGCGGAATGAAATGCAGACAATTTCTAAGCAGATTTTAAAAAATTCTGGTAAACCAAACTGAGTATATCAAAATCTGCGCAATCTTAACAAGCATTACACTAAAAATTACCTCGTTGTATATTATAATGCTGAAATAATTTCCTTGAAAGCGAACGAGCTCTGAAAATTTTCTTGTAAATTTTATATACCGAAACTCAATGTCACGAAAAATAACGTGCTTTTTAATTTTTTCTCTATGAGACTTAAAAAAAAACTTTATTTACAAAGGAAATGTCGACTTTAAAGAATAGGAAAACACTAAAAGGATAGCCCACGAGTGCGAAAAAATGTTTCACATAGCAGCGAAATGAGACCGTTACAAGAATCATAAATTGCTTGATCTCTCTGCAAAATCACAGCATATAATGACAATAAAGTGCAAAGGAAGCAAAAAACATTAGATACTATGCAAGAGACAGGGGTATAGTGAAATATGTGCAAACCACTCCACTCAAGATTTTTTAAACGTTGAAAAGGAAAATTAAAAGCGGCTATGAGCGCTTTCCCAAAATTTGCTTGCACCACATTCATTTTAGCTTTGTACCACGGCTTAGGGAAATATTTTTCATTGGGGACCCATAAAAGGACACCTAAATATAACTCTGAACTAATTATCGTCTAAATGGCTAAAAAAAAACAATAACACAAATTCGCACAATAAAGTCGCAAAATAACATTTTTGAAAAAGCTTTGCGCACTATGCCTGAAAACTTAAACAGGCCAATCGTTAAGGACATGAGTCGTTTCTATAAAAGTGTTTCTTGGAAATTCCGACAATATCTATGTGAGTGGGAAAACAAAATGAGGCGATAGGACAAAACTTAGAATGCAGTTTATCTATGTACATTTGAATAGTACTTCATGGCCTGATATATATATTTTTTGGAAAATTTTTACGTTAATGTAGTGTAATTCGACGAACAGAAAGTTTACAAATATTCTACCACACTTTGTAGAGATCTACCACTATTTTTATTACTAATCTAGCACTTATTGGGTTTTTGAAGTGACAACACTTATCAGCGTAAAGAAACCACACAAAGGGAGTCGCCCTGTCTGGAAACCCGTTTGTAAGCAAACGGATCGGAGAGATCCTTCCCAAATCTGACGGAGCAGGTTGTATTGCTCAGCGTCATTTTATACAGCCGTGCTAGTTTTGCGGAGTTAACAAAGACAGACCGCGCGACATAAAGATAACTACTTTCATGCTGGCGAAAGCGGATTTTAAATAGAAAAATAGATAGTGTGTGTCGATCCGAATCTCGCGAGTCTTTTCCAAGATTTGATTCACACAATTCGCTCGATGAGACCTTGTAATCTATGCTTAGAACGTTGATCCCGCGGTAGTTGGCGCGTATGGAGAGAACGCCTTTCTTGTGGGTTGGGCAGAGCGCACTTAAATTCGGGCATGCGTTTATCTGACCATATTCCGCATAAGAGTTTATCAACTCCCCGCCGCCGTACTTGAATAGCTCAGTTGGCAGGTCCTCACCTCCAGGACCAATTTTATTTTCAGCCGCGTAATTGCTAATCGTACCTCGTCATAGTCAGGCGGTGGAACATCCCCTTGATTGTTCTAACAGGAGTTCGCCTTGGTCTTGAAACCCTCCGTATGTCTGATAAGATTTTCGGCCGTTTTTTCTGTCGGCCAGCATCTCAAGCTCTTCGCACTCACATCTTTCGGCCCATCTCTTCTTATTGCGGCAAATACCTCACTTCCTTCTTCAGTTCCCTATAACTGTTACACATGGCCCGCATTGCGCCCGATCGCAGCGTGGCCCTGTAGGCAGCATATTTTTTTGCAGCTTCTTGGCATTCCTCTTCGCACCAGTTGTTCTATGACGCTCGCTGAAATCCGACTACTTCTTCGGCGGCGGCACTTAATGAACAGGAAATGGTGTTCCATAGCTCGCGTGTGTGGGTTTGTTGAAGAATTCTCTCAGAAAACGTGTGTGAGAGTCGAGTGGCGAATAAATCGTCGTCTGTTGTTTCGGGCCCGGTGAAGTCGATCTGCCCCATTCCGTTATCGGAAGTTTCACGGTGGGAGCTGAATTTTCCGACACTGGCGCCAAAATTCCCTTCCTTGCCCACCTTGGCATTGAAATAACCAAGTACGATTTTATCGTGACGAGGGCAGCGCCCGTATATACGCTCCTAACGCTCATAGAAGGTATCTTTGGACGCCTCGTACTTTTCCTTCGTCGGTTCATAGGCGGAAATGAGCGAGATGTTGAAGAATCTTGCTTTGCTGCGTATTGTTGTTAGACGTTCGTCCGCCGGGCTAAACGACAGTACTCGGCCACAGAGACTATCTCCCAGAAGCTGTAGCAGACGTCGCACGGCTTGACGATTTCTGTGTATTGCCCCGTCTATCGTATTCCTTGGAAGACGGTGATGTCAGCCCTTGCCTTCCCGAAAACATCAACCAGCCAGTCAGCGCCAACTTCCCCATTAAGGGTCCGGAAATTCTTAGTGCATGCCCTAAATTATAGTCCTTTATACGTATGCCGTAGTCACTATCAAAAGGGGGTCTCATCCGAGGTATATTTATTGCTTTCATTGGTCGGCGTTTTGACGTGGCTCCCAAATGGGTGTCGCTACCCAGAGGATACGTGTGTAGATATAAAAACCTTTACTCAAACTGAAAGTTAAATTTATGTCATTATTAATATTCTTCTAAAACAACAATAAAAAACTTTAAAATAGTCATTGTTTTAGAAGATTATTTGTGCAAAATCTAAATTTTTTTACTTAATAAATATTCAATAATAAGTACACTGGTTTACAGCAAAAATGTTTAATGGATGCCACTAACCAATTTCTATGTAGAGTTGCTGGGTGATTCCGAAAATGGAGTTAATTTTATTTTCTATGGATACGTTTTCGAGATATTTGCAATTTACCGTTATTCAGCTTAAAACAAAAAGTGGTTCCACTTAATCACGTATATCTTACGAACCAATTTAACAATCTTAAAATGAGATACGTCAAGGCAAAGCTAATAAAATTCTCCATAAACATTGTATACATCACTCTCCTATAGGACTGATAGCTACAGACAAATTAATTAATCATTCCAGTTTTTTTATTTGTCAAAAAATGATACGAGAGCGTAGAAACAAATTTCAGAGTTAAAAACTATTTTTTTTCCAAGTAATTTATATGGAAAATAGAAATCCGCGATGCGCGGCCTTTTAAACTTAATATAAAGGGTTGCTCTTTTAACAGGCATCTTTTGACATCCCCGGGGGTATGGAAGAGGGGCTATTAAAAAAAACGTTAGCCGATTTGTTTTGAATCAGTCTTATGTGTTTATTCTGCTAATGATTCACGTTTAGTTCTGAATATGGCCACCTTTTTTTAAAAAGGCGAGCACACTGAAATCAAATTGGTAAAACGTGGAAAATATTTTTAGTAGATATGTACATGCTCAAAATTACTTGATTTTCGCGCCGACTTTTCATTATCCAATTTCCAGTAAATATCATCCCAGCTATTGTTAGGTTGAAAGGAACAGAAATATCTCAGTCCAACCACCCAGAAATGTTTTAATTTTTAAAAACACCTCTTATACATATGTACGTAGTTAAAATAAAGTACCATAGCAGTGTGAAAGCTCGAATTGTGGAACTATATTTATATATGTGTGTAATTTAGTGTTTTTGGGTGTGTATGTGTTCAACATTTTTACCAAATAACTTAATCTGTATACTGTATCTACTGCAGTCAAAACGAATATGCTGCTATATAAGCTTAGAAATATACATATTTACCTACAAATATTAATGTATAAAAGCCATATTGATGTGTATGTACATATGTACCCAACCGATAATTCATATGTATGTTGTGTACTAGTGTTAATATTTTAATTATGAGAAAAGACTCTTTTTACATACATATTTTCAAAAAATTAAACATTTAATAATAAAATCGTTTGCCTTTCATTCTCTCTTGCTCATTCTATTTCCTCTAAAACTTAAACAAAAATTCTTTATACCTTTAGGAAAAGCTTGGTGACATCTGCTTCTCACTGCGTTATGTACCAACCGCTGGCAAACTAACTGTAGTCATTCTAGAAGCAAAGAACTTGAAAAAGATGGACGTCGGCGGATTGTCTGGTAATGTATTGTGGCACCAATACGATGCAAAGTTTTCAACAGTTTTCGAAATATATACATTCATATGTATAACTAAAAATGCAAGTTTTGTAATTTTGCTGTTAAAAGAAAAGTAAAAGTTACTAAACATGTAGGTAATTCATACTGCGCGTAAAACTGTCGATCTTTGCATCGGTCTTTGAGTATGCGAATAACCGATAAGTTCTAAGTGTTTCGTCCAATATTTAAGTATTGCTTTATCTTTGTTTACAATTTTTACTATTGATAGATTTTTTCTGAAGTTTTAATGCATGCTACATTTATGTAATTTTCACTTTCTTTGATAAAAAAGAAAGCATTCAATTAAACATTATCTATGCTAAATATTTAAAGTTGATTGCACACTTGTTGAAATTATTTTTATTAATTAAATCTAGTATTAGGCGTTTTGATAATGATATCTAATCAAATTAGGGGTTTAAAATATATATACACATATTTAAATTCTATGTATGGAGCGTTCCATACCAAAAAGGACGGGGTTCACACTTCATGTGTTTGATTTGTTTCAAATTTTTAGAGTTGATGCATAAACATAAATAATAAATAAATGTGAAATGTGAGCTTGATTCATAGATTTTTAAAAACTTTATAGCACAAAAACAAATCAAATCGAGTTAATAGTTTTCCAAATATCACGAGAACAGAGCGCTGAAAAAGTTAAAAAAAAAATCACACATACATACATCAAAACTCTCTATGAAAACAAATATTTAAAGAAAACAAATTTTCTTGAAAAATTTTTTGCATACAAATTTTTTGATCAAAAAAATTGTTTTTGAAAATATGCCATCTCAAAAAAAATATAAAAAAATCACAATGATAGCTCTGAGTATTGCGCAATATTTGAGTATATTATTATGGGGTGCACTCTACAATAATTTGAGTTATGATTTTTTTTTTGCACCGAAGTTGAGTAAGATGAGTACATTAAAAATTTACAAATTTTTTTAATTGTTTTTAGAATTTTTTGGAGTATGTAGTCTTGTAGCCCATTATGTTTTAGTAAAATAACGTGCAAGTTTTAAGCTACTGCAAAATTGCGTTGATTTTTAATATTTTTTATGCAGACGGCTTTTTGAACTTCGGTGTAAAAAAAAAAAATGCATAACTCAAATTATTACAGAGTGCACCTTATAATACTATACTTAAATATTGCGCAATACTCAGCGCCACCATTGTGATTTTTTTTAAATTGTTTTTGAGATGGCATATTTTCAAAAACTAATTTTTTTATCAAAAAATTTGCATATGAAAAATGTGTCTAGAAAAAAAATGAATACTTCTTTTCATAGAGAATTTTGATGTGTGGATGTGTGATTTTTTTCAAATTTTTTCCTCGCCCCGTTCTCGAGATATTTGGAAAACTACTAAATAGATTTGTTTTGTTTTTGTGCTGTAAAGTTTGTAAAAATGTATTACTAAAATTTCACATTGTTTTATTGTTTATGTTTATGCATCAACTCTAAAAATTTGAAATAAATCAAACACATGAAATGTAAACCCCGTCCGGTTTGGTATGGAACGCCCCATATATTTAAATTCTATATACATATTTTTAAATTATATATATCTTTCTGCATATTCATATGCATGCATGTATATATACGTATGTGCTTTTTGATTTCATAATTTAGATCAGGGTGTCCAGATTGTTTAAAAAAAGCGCAATTTGTGTGAAAATAATCGCCAAAAATCGCATTTTTTTTTATAAAATTGATGAAATCGACTATTTTATTTTAAAAATAAGATCTTGTTGTAATATAGTTCTTAGAACCAAAAACGAATATAATACCTTCAGGGTAATAATAAATAACACAAACAACTTATATAATAATGATGTACAAACATACTTTTTAAAAATATTTGTATCAACACATTTTGCAATTGGACTGCGCAATTATTAAATTTATTATAACTCATATTAATTGATTAATCGCACAATCCGCTTTTAAGCGATCGGCTAAAAATAAAATAAAAAGCTATAATAAGGCGAGATCAGCTATTTCCACAATTTCTTCAAAATCACCTATAGCGTCTGAATCATTTACATTTGTGTTGTTTTCATATGTTGAGCTATTCAACCTTGATAACATACTGTTTGATATAGGAAACGTTTTGTAGCAGAAACTATTAGCCTTCATATAAGATTTCATTCGAACTATTGAATCCTATTTCGAATCTAAGTTTTTTGTTGAATTCCTTACGGAAAAAACGCGCGCAACAAAAGCATTTGAGTGCGGCAAGGATAATAATATGAAGGCTACTTTACTTATATTTTCAAACATTTTATTGCCTGTTGCGGTTTTCACTCCGTAAGCAATTATCCAAAATTTTTCAGAGTCGGATGGAATGCCGTTCTGAGAAAAGTTATTCCATGGGAAAGTTAAAAGATTTAAATATTCAGTTTCCACAGCTTCTCTTTCCTTCAAAGTCAAATAGTTAATTGGCAGATCCCTGAAACTCGCCCTCTTATGATTCAAAAACTTTTCTGGTGAAAAAATCAAAGCTTTTTTTAAAAGTATTTAATTGACGATTACCTAGTTTCAAAAGTTCTTCGATGATTAAACATTTTTGACAGTCTTTCAATATACTTAAGACAAGTTTATCACGCAGTTCATTAGGGTCGTCTGTAAAGTTATCGTTGAAAACTAAGTTTTGTATATTTTTATAATTGTAAAAAATTTATTTGAAGGAAAAAATCGCCAACAATCGCCAATGGCGATATCCTAAATTTTTACGCGCAAATATAAAAAAAATCGCCAAATTGGCGCTAAATCGCCAAATCTGGACACTCTGATTTAGATTCGGCTAAAACATTTCATGTATATAAAGTTGTATGCACGAAATAAGGAAATAAATATTTCCGGATATAGTCGAAAAAAATTTTCTTTCAGAGATATGAAGGTTGTGAGTTTGAATGATTTAACAAACTTCGTCACATTTAAAACTCAATATCTTTGGTTATACTAATCATATCGTACCCATTTTTTTTTTCTTAAGTTAAAATATTTGCTAAATAACAGCGTACATTTTGGCCTTGACGCGTGTTCGCAAGCAATTTTGCCGGTGGGAGCCAAGACGAATGCGGTGACTGTTTATTTGATGACAGGAGGTACTTCGTCTTGTCCTCGTATACCACCGAACCCATGCACTTTGCTTCCTTATCCAACTTGGAAAAGGCAGAACAGACTTCGCGGTTTTTTTTCACCAATTGCGCGCTCTTATAAAATATTGTTCCTGAGCGGCTCAGTTCTGCAGCTCTTATTATTTTCTAGTGATGAGTGATATTTCACTACTGGTGATTTTATCACTGTGATTTAAAAATCGCAGCCACAATATCAATAATTGGTGATTTTTCTACTCTGAATGAAAATCACATCTGACAATAGCTAGTCAACAGAAGGTGGGGATGACGATTTTTTCTATCATGGTAGAAAGGGTGATTTTACAACTTTTAATTATCATTGTAAATATGTTCGTATGTATATTGCGTTTTTTCATTACCTTTCCACAGTTGTTTTAAATGGACATTTTCAAGTACGGAGTTTGATATGCTTGATCGCGTTAATTTTGTTTCAGTTTTTTATTTCAAAATTTGTATCAACGAGTAAAGATGGCTGCAAATATTAATAAAAAATAAAGTGAAATATGGCACTTTTTGAGCGAATAAATGAAGCTTTTCCCTCTTTTCATATTTTCCATTTAAATCCCTACGGGTAGCGAATTATCCCTACATGTACCAACACTGATTTGTCATCATTTGTTAGATCTAACTATTAACATTTATATTCTATTAAAAGAACTAGCGATCGCAATAGTCATAAAAAATCACTGTGGTTTAAAAATCGCAATCACTCTTTTCACTGTTATCTTCTCCAACAGCAGATTAAAGAAGTTACATGAAAGCGAGTCGCCCTGTCTGAAAAACCGTTTGGTGGCGAACGGCTCGGAGAGGTATTTCCCATTTCGGTCGGCGGCCCGTCGTACAGTGGAAAAAGACACTCAAAAAAAGGGTGAGGGTTCGGGGATCAGACTATCCTTTCGCTAAACACGAATCTGAAGTTCGTTTTGCTCCATTACGTCAGGATTTTTTCCTAACCTGAAAAAGCGTGTCTGTAATACAATATCCGCCATGACTCCAGATTCGTCCAGCTGTGTAACAGCTGTGCACGTCACACTCAAAATTAGAGAAAAACAAGTAGTTTTTAAGCAAAAAGCACAACCGATAAAAAAGAATAATCCAAAACTTGGTCGAAAGTTATCAGGTAACATACCTAACAAGAACAAATATTCCGTTGAATTGATAACCTTTCTCCCTTTTTAAGTCCGTAAAACGTGGCGGGATTCGAAATTCGGTCTTTAAAAATTTTGCGGGCTGTGCGGGACCAAAATCCTTTCCCGATAATATCCGGAATCTCCGCAAATTCACAAAATCTTCTTTAGGAATATTGTATGAAATAAGCAGTTTTTTATGTTTGGTTGAGACGAAAACGAACAGCAAGGCAAAACAAAATAATCGGATGTTCCATCTTCCATTATTTGTATACCTTTCATTTGGTCCGATGTTTGTAAGTACTAGAATAAGAAGAGATAGACCCAATATAATGTATACTTAAATGATCAGAACGTCGAGCTGAGTCGATTTAGCCATGTCCGTCTGTCCGTCTGTTTGTATGCAATCTAGTGTGCCAGTTTTCGAGATATTCGGATGAAATTTGGTAGGTAGGTGTATTTTTATAATATATTAATCATTTGTCGGAACCCGAATAATCGGACCACTATAACATATAGCTCCCATACATACAACTGATTGTTCAGATATGAGATTTCTGATAACTCCTCCATTTACATGAACATTCGCAATATTTCCACCCATTATCAAAATAATACTTAGTGAAAATGGCGAATATCGGGTCGCTATAACCTATAGCCTCCATACAACTGATTGTTCAGTTATGAGATTTTTCGTTATAACTTTTCCATTTATGCATCTTAAAACATGAAATTTCGCACTATTTTCACACATTATCAACAGAAAGTTTACAGTAAAATGAACAAAGATCGGGTCACTATAACCGATTTATTGCTCCCATACAACTGATTGTTCAGATATGGGGTTTTACTGTAAAACTCCTTTATTTGGATAGCTAAACCCGATAAATTTCGTAAGTCATTTTTTAAATAATAATAATAAAAAGTCTTCTCAGAAAATCGTCAAAACCTATGCTTATAAGCTTTATCTCCTATACCACTGATTGTTCAGATACCAGTTTTTGCGATATATCTTCTTTATGTAAAAAGCTAAGCCCATTAAATTGTGGTACCGGTTTACATACCGATCACACAGCAGTGAAAATCACTTAGATTGGTACTATGTAGGGTATATCTTCCATACCTATGATTGTTTAGATATGAATTTTTATGTATCGTCGTTTAAAGTACAAAACCGCGTATCGTAATTCTGAGTTGAGCACCGCTCTCACAACTGAAGAGGATTCAGATATAAATGGATTGGAGCTTTAAGAAGAGTTAAAACAATTACAGCGTATTAAACCTGCAGTCATCAAACTGCCATTGGAGGTTCTTCAATTTATCGTCAAGAAAAATGTCATCCTTGTCTTTCCTAATGTTTGGATTTCCCTCAGGATTCCCTTGACTTTTCAAGTGACTGTTGCCAGTGACTGTTGTCAGCGGGGAGCAAAGTTTTTCGAAATAGAAGCTCATCAAGACGTACTTAAGATATACTATGTCTACGGTGACCATATTAACCAACGTAAAATAAAGGACATTTTTTTCAAAATGATTTGGGAATACGTACATATAACTTATATGTTAAAGTACCTTACAAATATTGTAATTTAAATCAGATATTTACCAGTTAATTAACCGATTCTGAAAAATTAAGCCAAATCCTTTTCAAGGATTTCGCCATCCTTTGCTGCCAAAATGCGTTTAACATAATTCATATTGCACGCCGAAGCCAGCACACAGTGGTTCAAAATTGGAATTTAGTGTTCAGAATTCACCGTAGTCTTCATTTTTTAACCAATTTTTACTAAAAACAAAAAAAACTTTATTTTGGTTTTCAACTAGTCGTTGTTATGTATCATTTATTAACTGGAACAGGAGAAGACATTTTCTTCAAAATTGCCACTTTTCTGCATTTTGCACTAACAAATCAAAACAATAAAATAAAAATTCACAAATCATCATGTGTTTAAAAATTTACCTCTGAAAAATATAGCTGATTTAAAGGACAGTTTACAGGACAAAATGCGTCCTTTATTTTGAAAAAAATTATAAAGGACAGGGGGTTAAAATAAAGGACTGTCCTTTAAAATAAAAGACGGATGGTCACCGTAACTATGTCCCAAGAAAGATTAAATGCTTTAGCTACGTATCTCATCTATCGAAAACGAGATTGCCACTCAGATTTACTTGTCCATAACCTTTGAAAAATTTGCTAAAGCCAAAGTACGCAAAGTAAACATTTTGTAATTGATATTTGAAAACTTTGATTATAATAAAAATAAAAAATTCTTAAATTTCGACTGTTTTTGCAATACATTTATAATCCTATAAGAAAAAGAAACCAAGGTGATAAACATTATTATCAAAGGGCGCCTCGTTCCATTTACGTCCCGGGCATCGTTGCTTCTAGAACCGGTCCTGTGTCCATGGTTGCTAGATACTAATCACTGGTTTCTAGTTTTGGGCGTTAGTCAATAAATTTTTCAATCAAATTGTTAATTGATTAAATAAGTAATTACAATAAGGTTTTAATTGCACAGTTAAAAGTAACAATTAACCCAGTCGCAACCATTGTCGAACCCGACAGTAACTATTATCATAATAGCAATATTTTGACGCTTACACTTTTGCTAAGCCTTTGGCCGAACTTCTACTCCAATTTTTGGAGTGTATCTCGATGTTGCTACACGAATGGAGGGACCTAGAGTTTTACGCCGCCTCCGAATGGCAAATGTACTTTATGAGAAACTTTTTCATGACAGAAACACGCTTGGAGGTTTGCCATTGCCTCGGGCGACCGCTGTTAGAATAACCGAATAGTGATCGAACCCATGCCCCACGGAGTGTTAGTACGCACCTTCTACCACTCATCTACAGCGCCTGTAACTATCGACAGTAACTACCACACAAAAATGTAAGTGCATGTTGAAGAAAAACAGAATAGGATGAAATACACATATGGACATTTGTATAGGTCACGTTTTGTTGTCCACTTTAAGTAAGTAATTAAAAAATCTTTTATTTTTGAAGTGCAACCGTGGTTACCAGCTGGCAGTGACCCTTGAAAATTTCTACAAATTCCTGTTCGCGCGAAAATTCGTATGTTTCTTTCTTAGAGAGGAAGGTACTTAGTTCTCTGGAATTTTGTTGATTGTTTTTCTTGCGGGCTTTTTAAAATGAACACTCTTAATATAACACACAAACTGAACTACGTTTGTGCTACTGAATTCATGACTTCAAAAATGGTCCCGTTTATGCATACTTCATGGATTGAAGTGCTTCGAAAAGTGACAGCGCATTTGCGAGAAACTTAGCAGTAAAGTTGTGACTTTCTTGGCCTTGTTTTGAATTTGCAAAAGCCGTTGGTATCAGGCAATAGCCGATAGTATATTTAAGTGATGTCGAAATTCCTAGTTAACTTTCGTGTATAACAGAATTCGTGAAATAGTGTTTATGCAGCCAATTTTAACCCAAATTCAGGAAATGATTTTGTGACATGACCTACGCATAAACGTAGTATATAAGAGGCTCCATATTAAAAAATGTTTTTTTTTAAGTGTATCAGATATTATACATATATACATGTTTATTCTATTATTAGTGTTCATTGTGAGGGCGACTGTGTAATTATTATTTTTAAAATTAAATCGTTATTATATATATAAATTAAAATACTAATAATACGCTATTATCTAGCAAATATATTCATCTTTTTAACAAAATATAAACGGATACGGTACAGTTAGTGGAGCCATAGATATTGAGTTTTGAATGCGGCAAAGTTCTATAAATCATCGTAAATCATCCAAACTGAAAACCTTCATATCTCCAAATAATATTGTTAATAAATTCCCGACACCTATGACTAAATTTCCAGGAAAGGGTCAAAATAAAATTTTTCGGCTCTTTCAAAAATGTAATTTTTTTTACATGTATACGATTTAAAAAGTAATTGACCATATGTAGTTAAGGAGTTGTCAAAATACAAGTTTGTGTTTTTTCTTCAAAAGAAATGTTAACAAAAAACATGACATCTATTATTGATTGATTAACTATCAAATCAGCCGACTTTATACTCCAGCTTCCAGCTCAGTCTTTGACAACGCTTTGCTAGCCAACGCAGAATGACATCCTTAATTATGATTTGGTATGCATGAAAATGCTTGAGCTCAAACTCACAAGCTCATTTCAAAAACTTCAGCTTATTCAGCTGAAGCTTTCTTCAAAGTCAAGTCATGTACATACATGCATACATATGTACTTACATCTTCCACTGGAACAAAAAAATTTAAATTCAAACATCGTCGAGAGCGAAAACTCTTTAGTAATTCTAAAATGGAGTGGATAAAATTTCCTTGTACCTCGAAAGAGATCAAAGACGCGCAAGATATACATACATACATATAACTCGTAAAATGTTAAGTTCCAATAAAGATAAGATAAAGATCCAATATACTTTCATGCCACATATGTATGGCTTCATCCCAGCATCAATCGGCTACGCCAACCGTAAACCGTATTTCTGAAAATCATGGGACCATACTGCACATTGATATCTGTGGAGATATATGTATGTATGCCTAGCCCTGCCCCTCAAATATGCCCACTTTTATTGTAAACCAGAACTGCAAACCACTCAGGTAGGCGACGAGAACAACATATTCCGTTGCTTCTTTGTTCGTTTTGCATAAAAGCTACTGATATATAGTTTGGACACAAAAAGAATTTAAAACAAAAACTGTGTATTTTGGTACGATTTTCCGTCATCCCTTGTCAAATTTGATTTGGGGACAAACCGGTTTTGGTGTTGCGTCATCTTCAGTGTTTTCGTTATGAATACTGTCTTTCTGTTCCTTAGGACTTATAATCGTGTTAGGTAAACCGCAGCGAACCCTACCTGTTAGAGTATATTAGATAGTCATTGTCTGGTGGTATCGTATCCAACAAACATTTAGATTTGAGCTCAACTTAAGGTTAAGTTGAGAACTAAGGTATTTCTCAAATCTCCAACGTTGTTTCTCAACAGTCCGTCAAGTGGAGGATCATAGCCTTCTCAAAAAAGGGCAGTTTTCATGAAAATAGGACTGTTTCTCGAGTTAAGAAAAAGCTAGTTCTCCAATGTGATTCTCCAATTGGTCTCATACATATCATTCAAATACTAAAATTAAAATAGTAAAAAATTCATACATTTTTGATTGGAACGACATATGTAGATAAATTTAAATATTTATTTTTTATTCCCTTTGTAATATGCAGTTAATCAATATCGCCAAGTCAAGTCCGTATACAGCCCGACAGTAAGTCTACCACTTGATTCACTTTGCGTTTTATTTTCTTTGAAGACATTACCTATATATTCTTCGTTGGTAATTTGCCTCCTCATATAGCTTTAGCTTTTCACTTAATAATTAAAAATTCGTTTCTCTATCACTTTTTACGTATCTACGCGTCGATTTTATACTTTCGAATGGATATGTTTTGCCACTTGCATATTTTTATACCCTAGCGCACTTGTGCACAAGGATGTTATAACTGTGTTCACATAACGGTTGTTTGTAATAGCCAAAACGAATCGAGATAGATATAGACAAATGTGTACATATATAAATGATCAGAATGAAAAAAAAATCTATCAAGCGGTGACTGTCTGTCCGTCCGTCTGTGCACATGATAACTCTAGTAAAAACTGATATATCTTTACGAAACTCGTTGTGTGTACTTCTTTTCAGGGTAGGACGGATGGTATTGAAAATGGGCAAAATTAGACAATACCCTGCAGGAAATGTATCTAACTATAAGCTAAACTTAAGTTGATTAAGAAGGAGCTATAATTCACTTATTATCTGTATATTTTCTTTGACGAAAGCTAACTATATTTGTATGGCGATGGCCGCGAAATAGTCAAGGGTGGTTACCTCTGCATTAGATGTAGTCAAGGGTGGTTACCTTTGCATTTGATGTAACTAACTTGTAACTAGCTACGTTTGGGCATTAAATATCAATAGGAAAAACAAAATATTTATATATATTTTTTTGTTTATTTATTTATTTATTTATTTTATTTTATTACATTTCATATTTGTTTACATATTCTGCTGTAGGTGGTCCCATATTCGAATTCCGTCAGACATAACTTCAAAATGTTAATATGAAGTTTTCTATCTTCCTTTTATTTGACCTCAATTCGAAAAAGTATTTGGGAAGTGGAGGATATTTAAATAGAAACGCGTTTAAAGAAAACAATCTCGAGCTTAATTTATTCAAAATTGATGCTTCCAATAATTCTTTAGCAAAAAATACGCTTATGATAAATTTTTGAAAATGGGCGTGGCACCGCCCACATATGACCAAATATGTGTATCTCGGTAACCGTTCAATCAATTTGTACCAAACTCGGTACGATTATTGTACTTGCCAGATAAAAGCAAAGCATCAAAATCTGAGTAAAATTACGCCCATGTTGCATATAACGGTGAATTTTAGAAATGCTTGAAACTTCGATATGTCGAAATTTAAGGACGCTAATTTACTCTAAATTGTTACTACCAACAATCCCTTGAAAATAAGTAAATTATTACGGAATTTTGGAAAATGGGCGTGATACCGCCCACATATAACTATATAAGTATATATCATTATGTATAACTAAACGTTCTATCGAAGATGTTTGAAATAGTGGTAGTAAATAATGGTAATGGTTACCATGTAGCGGTAGTTTTTAGAAGGGTGAAAAAACTATATTTAATACTTGCGCCGTGTATTTAATGTTCGGCTCCTCCCGAACTTAGACTGTTTTACTTTTTATATATTAAAAACAGTGCTGCCATGTTGAAGAAAATTTTTTTTCTCAAGTTCATCTCAACTTCCAGTCTAAAGTTAGAGATGAGTTGGAGAATGATGTTGGATATCAACTTGAAAACTATGAATTTCTAAAAGGTGAAAAAATATTTTTTTGGTGTTTATTGGGTAGTCTTTGTATTCTCAATTTGTGTTTCTTTGTTCGTTTTTGCTGGGCTTTTATTCTGTTTTGTGTACAGTAGTTTGAAAAAATCGAATAATATATCAGATGCGGTGTCAATTTGCTCGTTTATTATTCTTCCGACTAAAGTTTATTGCTTATATGTATGTGCATACATATATCTCCATGTTCTCTAATACTTATGTTTAGGCATTGTCTTTTATGCTGCACAAGGAGAGTTTTAGTTGACTTTTCCATTTTCTTTGGTGTACATACATGTATTTTCTGCCACATGGTTTGCGAAGTTCGATTCCGGCCAAGATTGCGCTTTCCCGGCGGCGATGACATTTCTCAAGTAAAAGTAAACAAAGCCGAATAGGAGAATAAAAGAAACTATAAAAACATTTCATTTTCTTAATATTCAATTTTTTGCTAGAAAACGTGCTTTAATTGTGTTGAATTGTAAAAATATATGCTTTGTAAAAAGAACTAATAAATAAAATAAAAAACGGCGATTTTTGTGAAAGTATTAGTGAGTTTAACGTTTTTGCGACGTTCTTAACTTTTACTTGAGAATTGTCAAAATCGGCAAACCAAAGTAGCGGTTTGGTGAAAGCACCACCTTTGTTTCGCAGGATATCCTCTATAGCATTAGTACCTGATAAAACAGTAATGGTAAAGCGTGACAA